>NC_143035.1:12600000-12835000 GCF_057628025.1 Oncorhynchus mykiss
CCAATTAATGACAGTAGACAATGAATAACTGTAGCCAATGAATAACTCTAGACAATTAATAACTGTGTCTAATGAATAACTGTAGCCAATGAATAACTGTACCCAATTAATGACTGTAGCCAATGAATAACTGTAGCCAATGAATAACTGTAGACAATGAATAACTGTGTCTAATGAATAACTGTAGCCAATGAATAACTGTACCCAATTAATGACTGTAGCCTATGAATAACTGTAGCCAATGAATAACTGTAGACATTGAATAACTGTGTCTAATGAATAACTGTAGACAATGAATAACTGTAGACAATGAATAACTGTAGACAATGAATAACTGTAGACAATGAATAACTGTAGCCAATGAATAACTGTAGACAATGAATAACTGTAGACAATGAATATCTGTGTCTAATGAATAACTGTAGACAATGAATAACTGTAGCCAATGAATAACTGTAGACAATGAATAACTGTAGACAATGAATAACTGTGTCTAATGAATAACTGTAGACAATGAATAACTGTGTCTAATGAATAACTGTAGACAATGAATAAATGTGTCTAATGAATAACTGTAGACAATGAATATCTGTAGACAATGAATAACTGTGTCTAATGAATAACTGTAGACAATGAATAACTGTAGACAATGAATAACTTTAGACAATGAATAACTGTGTCTAATGAATAACTGTGTCTAATGAATAACTGTGTCTAATGAATAACTGTAGACAATGAATAACTGTAGACAATGAATAACTGTGTCTAATGAATAACTGTGTCTAATGAATAACTGTAGACAATGAATAACTGTAGACAATGAATAACTGTGTCTAATGAATAACTGTGTCTAATGAATAACTGTAGACAATGAATAACTTTTGACAATGAATAACTGTGTCTAATGAATAACTGTGTCTAATGAATAACTGTAGACAATGAATAACTGTAGACAATGAATAACTGTAGACAATGAATATCTGTAGACAATGAATAACTGTGTCTAATGAATAACTGCAGACAATGAATAACTGTAGACAATGAATAACTTTTGACAATGAATAACTGTGTCTAATGAATAACTGTGTCTAATGAATAACTGTAGACAATGAATAACTGTAGACAATGAATACCTGTGTCTAATGAATAACTGTGTCTAATGAATAACTGTAGACAATGAATAACTGTAGACAATGAATAACTGTAGACAATGAATAACTGTGTCTAATGAATAACTGTGTCTAATGAATAACTGTGTCTAATGAATAACTGTAGACAATGAATAACTGTAGACAATGAATAACTGTAGACAATGAATAACTGTGTCTAATGAATAACTGTAGACAATGAATAACTGTAGACAATGAATAACTGTAGACAATGAATAACTGTGTCTAATGAATAACTGTGTCTAATGAATAACTGTGTCTAATGAATAACTGTAGACAATGAATAACTGTAGACAATGAATAACTGTAGACAATGAATAACTGTAGACAATGAATAACTGTAGACAATGAATATCTGTGTCTAATGAATAACTGTAGACAATGAATAACTGTAGACAATGAATAACTGTAGACAATGAATAACTGTAGCCAATGAATAACTGTAGACAATGAATAACTGTAGACAATGAATAACTGTAGACAATGAATAACTGTAGCCAATGGAGTTCTTTACATAGTCTTCTGTATTCTAGCTGTGTGACTGACTCACATGTTTAGTGTGCTCTAGATTATCTAATATACTGTTTGTAGTTTGTCCTTGTGCATCTATTCAGAGCACAACGTAATCATACGATTAGTTTAAATAGCTCTCTTCATATTTGAAATTATGTTTTTCATTTTCTGTATTGAATGGGATTTATTAAATGGGCATATTTCAATAAGGTTGAATTAAAGTTCTCTTCTCACTGAGTCGTGGCTCTGGATGGCATGGAGGATATTTGATCAGAAGGTAAATAGAATATTTAGAGTGTAGATCATGAATAGGGTCTCATTCTCTTGGCGAGGGTTTAGAATGTAGCCCTCATAAACTAGAGGACGAAATGAGAAGAGAAAAAGAAAGATAGATGGTGGAAGAGGTGTGTGAGAGCGAGAGCGAGACAGATGATGAGCGAAGTGAAAGAGTATCAGTCAAACGCCCACAGGGCTGACAGTTCCGATAAATCAGATAACAAGAAAACATAAAATCACCATTTCTCAAATGTGAGCTAAAAGCTGGTGTAAAACCCTGATGGGAGGTCTCTGTATCTGACACGGGGTCAGCTTGGTCCTCAGTTATAAATGACTGTACCCCAGCCAGACTGGGACTCCTACTTTTACACGTTCTGGCTACAAGAGGTAGTGTACTCCTCATCCTGACATTTCTCCGCTTGAGTCGCTGACTAGGTAGCTTTTCGGTGGCGCAACTGGCCAGAACGCTTCAGGAGGGAGGTCACGTGTGTTTGAGAGGCAGAAGTCCCAGGTTCTATTCTTTGGATCTGGATTGGGAGGTAGTGGTGTAGGAGGAAGCTAAGGAAGCACAGTGACGTTCACCACAATAGCATCCACAAAAGTGGGGACTATTGATAGGTTGCTTAGTAACCAAACAATGTGTAGAGTATTTTTTTTTGTATCTACCATTCTGTGGAAACTAGATGCGGAAGATACACTGAAATCATTACTTACAATTACATTGAACTGTGCAGGGAAAGGAATGGCTGCTGTTGTTCGATATTTACATTTCTGTTTCGACCAGTCTTAATAAGGCCATGTTGAGAACATGTCCTGTTCTGTTCCATATACAAGAGTATGTTTTCTGCTATAATTATTGTGAGGCTTTGTTGTTTTCATTTATTCTTAGGCATCATTTGTCATTTGAGGCTGTTGTCAGGTATTGTGGCTGTCCCAGGGGCAAGGGAGGAGTCCAAATTGCCTTCCTTAATTGAGTTACCTCATACATTGCAGACGTGTCCTATCTATCCCACCATTTTACCATTGCCTCCTTTCCTCCCCCTCTCATCCCTCACCTCGCCCGGGCTTGGCAATTTGGTTTGTCAACTGTTGATGTCCTAATTTTCATGTCAAGCCATTCTAGCAGCACAAACACTTCCAATTCCATTCAGAGGCAGAGCGAGAGAGAGGCAGAGCGAGAGAGAGGCAGAGCGAGAGAGAGGCAGAGCGAGAGAGAGAGAGAGAGAGAGAGAGAGAGAGAGAGAGAGAGAGAGAGAATAACCTTGACCTCCAGGCCCAAGGAGACAATGTGCTAAAATTGCATCCTTGTCTCAACAGGACCCAAACTCATAGATGCATTTTCAAGCCCCCATGCTAGTCCAAATATTGTTGAGGACAATACAAAAATCCAAACACAAGCACACAACCTCACATGCACGCTCACATGCACTTACACACAACCAGGCTAGCACATAACTTTCTCATCCCCATATGTTTCTCAGAGCTTGGTGAGAGTGTGGTTGTCTTATGGTTATTTAGCATACAACCTTCCCACAACGTTCTGGGAATGGTGCAGGATGGTTTCTTGGCCTCGGTGGATTCTCCAAATGGGTTGGCATTGGGAATGTTCTAAAATAATGTTTTCAGGTGTGTTGGCCACACCCACTAATTGGCTACACCCGATCTTTATGAGTGCTTGTTTTCTGTTTGAATAGACTAAAATGAATAGCTTTGTATGTGTTTAAAAAAAACATGTCATGCTTGCTACATCCTGGTAGCGCAGTGGACTAATTCCATGGATAAAGAACAAGGAGATCATAATTTTGAATTTTACTGATGCCATGCAAAATTAAAAAATAAATGTGTTTGCATGATGAATGCCTAAGCAAATTCATTTCTATCTTCGCTTGAAGTGGAAAAAGTACCCAATTTTTATACTTGAGTAGAAGTAAAGATACCTTCATAGAAAGTGAAAGTCACCCAGTAAAATACTGCTTGAGTAAAAGTCTAAAAATATTTGTTTAAAATATACTTAAGTACCAAAGTAAAAGTAAAAGTATGAATTATTTCAAATTCCTTATATATTTCTTGTTTTTTTTTATTTATTAACGGATAGCCAGGGGCACACTACTGTACAACACTCAGAGATAATTTACAAATGAAGTCTGTGTGTTTAGTGAGTCCACCAGACCAGATAGAGTAGGGATGACCAGGGATGTTCTGAGTGAATTGGACCATTTCCTATCGTACTAAGCATTCAAAATGTACTTTTGAGTGTCAGGGAAAATGTATGGAGTAAAAAGTACATTATGTAGGAATGTAGTGAAGTTAAAATAAAACTTTTCAAAAATGTAAATAGTAAAATGACCCCAAAAAACAACTGAAGTAGTACTTTGAATTATTTGTAAGTACTTAAGTACTTTACACCACTGCATGTTCTCAGAACATGACTTATTTACGTTAAAATAACCATACTCAGAATGTTAATTAATCCTAGGGAAATAGTTGTAAAACATTCTGAACTTTAACACAAACCTAAACAGCAAATTTTTCACCTCCGTTCTCCGAATGTTTAAAAAATATATTCTGCTTTACTGGCCAGGAAACGTGTGGCTTCGTTCCCAGAACCAATCGGAAACCAGAAACATACGTTCCCACAACTTCCAAGGAACCATGTGTGCTAGCTGGGAATCTCTCTCTCTGTCTCGCTCTCTGATAGAGGAAAGGCCAAAGACAAAAGGAATGTTCCTTTCCTGTCTTTGCGATCATTAGTACACAGCCTGTCTGTATCCATACTGGGGTCTACTGAGACATTAATAACTGATCCTGTGGTAGGAGAAGAGGGGTCGATAGTGTGATTAGTAAGAAAGGAGGAAAACACCAGTATAAGCATCAGAAGCTGACCTGAGGGAAGATCCACAGAGCTGTGAATAATGGATGTGTGTGTTTTTGTGTGTATGTGTGCACATCTGCTTGCGTCTCTGCGTGTGTGTGTTTCAGAATGCTCCCACTGGGCACACACTGGTTGAATCAACGTTGTTTCCATGTCATTTCAATGAAATGAATGTTCAACCAACATGGAATAGACGTTGAATCAACGTCAGTGCCCAGTGGGCTGTAACCTGTGTCTGAGAAGCTGGCCTCTGACGAATGGAACAGACTTAATGGTACTGTGGTCTGTCTGTCCGGCAGCTAGGTCCTCCCCTCTGCCTCCCCCTGAAACACAACAACATAACAACACTGTGTTTACTTTACACCATTATCATCACTACCACCAGATGCTGCCCGGCGCTACCCAACATCAACCCTGAGCACCAACCCCAGCTAATTACCCACACATTTAACATTTATCTTAATTACCCCCCCGACTTAATTAATTTAATCGATGATTAATTTAAATATAGTTTAGAATTAATTATTGTTGCATTGGTGATAATTAGCATTGCTAATTAACTGGATGGGTTCTGTATTCCTCTGGTGTTCCAGGATCAGATTTTACAGAACGCTTGAACTCTTGTTTATCACAAAACCCTCATTAGTTCATCTTGCTAACTCTTTATGGCACTTTTCAGATGTTAGCCTATTTGTTTTTAAACCGGGTAGGAGTTATGGCCTATCTGCCCATAGTTTTTTAAATAATTGTCTACAGTCACAATAACCCCAGTTGGATTTTTTTTTTCTTCACATTTTGGTGCGTTACAAAGTGGGAGTGAAATAGATTTAATTGTGATTTTCTTTGTTTGTTGTCATTGATCTACACAAAATACTCCAAAATGACAAAATGGAAAGAAAATTCTACAAATTAAAACTTAGACTAAAATATAGTCGTTACGTAAGTAAGAATTCACCCCCTTTGTTTAGGCAAGCCTAAATTAGTTCAGGAGTAAAATGTGGCTTAACAAATCACATAACAAGTCACGTGGACTCACTATGTGTGAAATAATAGGGGCTGCCCAGATGTTTGAATGACTAACCCATACAACATCTGTAAGGTCCCGCAGTCAAGTAAAAGAGAGCTTTTCAAAAGCCTCATAAAGAACGACATTGATTTGTAGAAGAGCAACTAACAAATCAGACATTGATTATCTCTTTAAGCATGGTCAAGTTACTAATGATGCTGTGGATGATGTATAAAACCACCCAGACACATCAAAGACACGGTCGTCAGTCTGAACTGGGCTGCAGGACAGGAAGCAAACTGCTCAGGGATGTCACCATGAGGCCATTGGTGATTTTAAAACATCTACAGAGTGATGGGTTAAAACTGAGGATGGATCAGCAACATTGTAGTGACTCCACAATAATGACCTAAATGAGCAAAAATAAGACAAAAAAAATTCAACTTTTTGGGCTAAATGCAAAGCCTTATGCTTGTGACAAATCCAACACAACATATCACTGAGTAACTGCGTCCTTATTTTTAAGCATAGTGGTGGCTGCGTCATGTCATGGGTATGCTTGACATCTGCAAAGACTGGGGAGTTTTTCAGGATAAAAGTAAATGGGATGGAGGTAGGCACAGGAAAAATCCTAGAGGAAAACCTGCTTCAGTCTGCTTTACACAAGACAATGGGAGAGGAATTCACCTTTCACCAGGACAATAACCTAAAAATACTGAAATCTACATTAGAGTTGCTTACCAAGAAGACAGTAAATGTACCTAAGTGGCCAAGTTACAGCTTGGAAATGTACACATTTTTTGGGGGGGTATTTGTGTGTCCTCATAGGAGAACCCTTTGAAGAACACTTTTTGGTTTCAGGTAGAACCCATTTGGTTCCAGGTGAAACCCTTTTGGGTTCCATGTAGAACCATTTGAACAGAAAGTTCTACATTGAACCCAAAAGGGTTCTACCTGAAACCAAAAAGGGATCTCCTATGGGGACAGCCAAAGAACCATTTTTTAACCATTTTTTCTACGGGTGTATGAAAAGACTTGAAAATTGCTGTTGAGACATGATCCCCAAGACCTTGACAGAGATTGAAGAATTTTGAAAAGAATAATGGGCAAATATTGCACAATCCAGATGTGCAAAGCTCTTAGAGACTTACCCAGGAAGACTCACAGCTGTAATCTCTGCCAAAGGTGTTTCTAACACGTATTGACTCAGGGGGGTGAATACTTATCTAGTCAAGGTATATTAGTGTTTCATTTTTCAATAATCTTGAAAACCTATTAGAATTTTTCTTCTGCTTTGACATTACAGAATATTTGAGCAGATAATTGGCCGAAAAGGTCAATTAAATGCATTTTAATCCCACTTTGTAACACAATAAAATGTGAAGAAATCCAAGGGGGTTGAATACTTATGATACACACTCCATTACCATTTTAATTGTTTTCAAGCATGACATTTCCCTTTTCTGTTGCGGACCGGTATGATTTATAGGTTTTATTGACATGACAAAACATTGATTTTGTTAGTGAACGACTCTCCCAACTCCCTCCCTTCCTGCCTCATTCACTCATTTACTCATCCCAGTCCTCTCCTCTTCTGAGACACCTCATTCTCTCCCCGCATGTCTCCTCTCGCTCCGTGGTTCGTCTCTTGACATTAAGTCAAGGAGTTATATTAATAATGGTTTCCCAGCTGTCTCCCGAAACACTGAGAATGAGAGGTTTAAAAAGAGGAGAGATCAATAGTGTCACCTTTCCACTGCACATCAGGGGAGAATAACAATGGAGCGGGCTTCACAGCAGACACCTGGAGGTAGAGCAGGAACAGAAGAGGAGCAGTAGCTTAGCATTTAGCTGATGTGATGCACACATGGTGGTCCCACACCTTTAGATGAGCAGTGTGAGCAGTACTCTGAGTCAGGGGGTAGCTGGTGGTAAGGCCTCCTATAGGACCCCTAGCAAGGCCCGGGGGGGGGGATATGTTACATGTGTTACGAGTACGTGTGCATTGTACTCTGACTAGATCGTCTGACTTGTCCGCTATGATTAGACCTCTATTAGCAGCTTAGTTTAAAGGACCGGACTTCAGCTCGACTGGTTAATCATGTCTCTAGTCTGTGAGCTGCCGGTTGGACTCCTGGTGGGGTAGAACTAACTGTACGGTGGGCTGTGTGTGAGAGGGTTGCCCCTGGACACTGCCACTGCTGTATTAAAATGTAATATGTGGCACAATACTAAAAACACACACACATACCGCCTGTTCTCCACAGTCCTATGCTGCTGGATGGGTCCTGCCTGCAGAGCTGTCTCAGTGGCTCTGGATGGCCTGTGAAGCGGAGCGAAAAACCAGGCTGAATTTAATGACATGTATGACAATTATTGTGCGGCCCGTGGAGACAGACACAAATTTAATAAGTTCTGCATGTGTCTGCCTTCCAGCCTCATCAGTGGGAGAGTCTCGGCGGGCCTCCGACAGACTCCACACTCCATCCTACCATTACGATAAACTGTGACTTAATTAATTTAATAGGGTCAGGAGTTATTACCACCACCGTAGCAGCCCTTTTATACCAGGAACAGCCCCTGCCTTTATGGATCCCAGACTTTTTAAAATTCAAAGGAATTTTAAAAATATTTTCTATTTTCTTTCGTCCGTTGGTTCTCTCCCAGGTATGTTTGACGCATGCAGGCTGTGAGGAAACATTAGATAGAGGTTAGACTTTAACACCATGATTCTGATTGAAATTGAAGATTTAATATGTTCCATGTACAGGAAAATCATGTAAGGTTATGCACCCGCATCTGCTTGAAAAGCGCTAGAAAGTTTACCTTCACATTTCACCAGATTACTGTGGGAGCAAGTGTTAGTTAATGTGTTCCATTTACCATTAGAGATCGGCCTAATTGTACCTGTAAGTTAGAGTGTGGCATGCACGGGATGAGTGTTCAATCTCTACATTTTCCTCCTCCTCTCTAACTTCACATTCACAGTCTTCTCCATGTTGCAGGCCAGATATCAAACACAACAGGATGTCAATATTGACACGGGAATGCACAGAGACCCTTATAAAACAGCTGTCAGAGGGCCTGCTAGGGAGTGGAAGGAAGAAACAAATGGTCAAATGAAAGCCGATAGCGCTATTCCTCCTGAATCTTCTCTGGCTACGGCCTGCCATCACAAACAGGAAGTGTTCTGTCAATACAATGAGAGGACAATCAAATTCTCTCCTCCCGTCCGCTCACAGATAAACATTCCAAAATGGGTTCAGCCAATGGACTTACACTGAGTGTACAAAACATTAAGGACAACTGCTCTTTCCATGACATAGACTGATCAGGTGAATACAGGTGAAATCTACAATCCCTTATTGATGTCACTTGTTAAATCCACTTCAATCAGTGTAGATGAAGGGGAGGAGACGGGTTAAAGAAGGAGTGTTAAGTCTTGAGACAATTGAGACACTCATTAATAGGAAGGTGTCCTTAATGTTTCGTACACTCAGTTTATATGCAGACGCATGAGGACATGTGAGGTTGGTTGAAACAGGAATGAACGACGACCGGGGGCTGGACTATTATAGGCTGTTCGTTATTTCCATCAGATACACGTTGTTTACCTCAATGTGTTTGGGAGAGAGAAAGAGAGTGCTCAGGAAAAATGTACCATAACTCTATCCCCAGGAGATGAATGTCAGGTACATCACCAACAAATGTAGACAAACTATGCTGAAGTAACTCTAACTGGTTAACGTTTCCTAATCAGATGCCTGATACCGTAGAGATGTTACCATGACAACTTGAGCAGTACAGCATCTACAGCGCATTCAGAAAGTATTGAGACCCTTTAACTTTTCCACATTTTGGTAAATTACAGCCTTATTCTAACAGTGATTAAGTAGTCCCCCCCCCCCCATCAATTTACACACAACACCACGTAATGACGAAGCAAAAACAAATAATTGTTTTGCAAATGTATATAAAAAAATACGCAAATGTTACATTTACATAAGTATTCAGACCCTTTACTCAGTACTTTGTTGAAGAACCTTTGGCGGTGATTACAGCCTTGAGTCTTCTTAGGTATGGCGCTACAAGTTTGGCACACCTGTATTTGGGGAGTTTTTCCTATTATTCTCTGCAGATCCGCTCAAGCTCTGTAAGGTTGGATAGGGAGCGTCGCTGCACAGCTATTTTTAGGTATCTCCAGAGATGTTCAATCGGGTTCAAGTCCGTGCTCTGGCTGGGCCACTCAAGGACATTCAGAGACTTGTCCTGAAGATACCTCTGCATTGTCTTGGCTGTGTGCTTAGGGTCGTTGGAAGGTGAAACTTGGCCGCAGTCTGAGGTCCTGAGCGCTCTGGAGCAGGTTTTTGTCAAGGATCACTCTGTACTTTGCTCCATTCATCTTTCACTCAATCCTGACTAGTCTCTCAGTTCCTATCGGTGAAAAACATCCCCTCAGCATGACGCTGTCACCACCATGCTTCACCGTAGGGATGGTGGCAGGTTTCCTCCATACGTGACGCTGGGCATTCCAGCCAAATAGTCAAATTTTGGTTTCATCAGAACAGAAAATCTTGTTTTTCATGGTCTGAGAGTCCTTTGGTGCATTGGCAAAGTCCAAGCGGGCTGTCATGTGCCTTTTACTGAGGAGTGGCTTCTGTCTGACCAGTCTATTATAAAGACCTGATTGTTGGAGTGCTGCAGAGATGGCTTTCCATCTGGAAGGTTCTCCTATCCCACAGAGGAACTCTGGAGCTCTGTCAGAGTGACCATCGGATTCTTGGTCACCTCCATGACCAAGGACCTTCTCCCCAGATTGCTCAGTGTGGCCAGGTGACCAACTCCAGGAAGAGTCTTGCTGGTTCCAAACTTTTTCTAGTACCCTTCCCCCAGATCTGTGCCTCAACAAAATCATGTCGCGGATCTCTACAGACAATTTCTTCAAAATTATGGCTTGGTTTTTGCTCTGACATGCACTGTCAACTGTGGGATCTTATATAGACAGGTGTGTGCCTTTCCAAATAATTTCCAATCCATTGAATTTACCACAGGTGGACTCCAATCAAGTTGTAGAAATATCTCAAGGATGATCAATGGAAACAGGATGCACCTGAGCTCAATTTCAAAGGGTCTGAATACTTATGTAAATAAGGTAACACAACTAGTTGTGGAAAAGGTCTATGCACTTTATAGGCTGCTATTGCATGGTGAATTGGCAAGCTGCGACCTCATCCTATACAGATGTAGGATCTTAATTTGCTAACTTTTTTTGTTGCTGAGAATTTCTTGCACAGCAGAAAATGCAAACTTGTTATGTAGTCAGGGTTTAAAGAAGCTTGTGATTTCCACGTAAAAATTTGCTGTAACAAAAAATGTATCAATCCCTCCAAAAACATGTCCATTAATTATTATAATCCATATAATAATTCACATTATCCTGTTGCTGCAGGATTATTTTCCTGCTGTAGCAAACTGGCTCAAATTAAGATCCTACATCTGTATCACAAAGAAGGAGAACAATGTGAGGCTTGAGTGGTAAGAAGCTGTGTGTGAATGTAGATGGCATGCAGGGTAGAGGACAGCCCCTTCCACTCTGAGGGTCACCAATCATTTTTGTGTCTGAAGTGGAGCAGGGCGAATGCTATTCATGGCATTCATGCATGAATTATTAGCAGCTCAACACCGGTTTGACTGAAGGATATGACAAAAGGGCATGGCAGGGGAGTTCTTCTCTCTATTCTCTCTCTTTCTCTTATTTCTACATTTCCCCCTTGCACTAACCTGAAATTACAGGTTAGGGATAATGTACAAAATGGAACTATTGAAAATGTACTCAAATACATGCAAGTCATATTTTGATTTGATTAGTAGGCCTTGCCTACTTACAGTATCTGCTTATAGGCAAGACTTGTAAGAAAGGCTACACTAAACTCACTAATACACAGAGTTACTGGAATGTGTTTTCTAAAGCTATGGGAAAGCTAACCCTACCATCCAACCACAATTCCTGTCTATTTGGATGTGGTCTTGTTTGCCACAGGATCTCCCTCCCTAATGTGACCACAACCTCCACCACTGGAGCCTTCATAACCACAGCAGATTTGAATGGCATTTGTCTACGACCTTCGGGCAGGTCGGTGTGCTGTGCTGTGAATGAGAAATGGAATAAAGTAATTATAAGAACACATGGCAGTCTGCCCCTACATGACCTCAATGCTTCAGTGAGAGAGGAGGGTTAGGAGTGTAACGTTCATCTGTGGGGGAAAGAGAGGAGGACCAAGGTGCAGCGTGGTAAGTATTCATTATGCCTTTTAATGAAAACGAATACTCGAACAAAACAACAAAACGATAAATGAGAATGACACGAAACGAAACAGTCCTGTCTGGTCACATACACAAAGACAGGAAGTAATCACCCACGAAACACAATAGAAAACAGGCTACCTAAATATGGTTCTCAATCAGGGACAACGATTGACAGCTGCCTCTGATTGAGAACCATACCAGGCCAAACACAGAAATAGCAAATCATAGAAAAACTAACATAGACAACCCACCCATCTCACGCCCTGACCATACTAAAACAAAGACATAGCAAAAGAACAAAGGTCAGAACGTGACAAGGAGGAACCATCTTTATTTTTGGGGTGGGGGGGTCAGGGTAATGTAAGAGGTTTACTTATAGCTTTGCTCTTTTCCAACCGTGCTAAAAGAGACAGAGTAAAAATGCTAAGACATTTTTCGCTGTGAAGTATGAGGTGGTAATAATACCGCTAACACTTCAGTAGAGGCCTGTCACCGCTGCATTCTACCGTAAGGGTATTGACCAAATGTTAGTGCTGTGAAAATATGGGGAGCTCAAAGAGAGAGTGTGCAGGAGTTTATTTTTGTGTCAGTAGTATCTAGCTTAGCCTGTCATATTTCTTGGAGGGTGGTAGAGAATGTCTTATTTTTCTCATTATCAGGACTGACTTTCCTGCCTTCTCTTCAGACTTAAGCACAGAGACGTCCATAATATACAATCTAACTCTCTGACATAGACATCTCCTTCCCCTATCACACACACACACACACACACACACACACACACACACACACACACACACACACACACACACACACACACACACACACACACACACACACACACACACACACACACACACACACACACACACACAATATAAACCATAATGAGGGCTGGCAGCTCTGCGATGGGCATATGTGAGACTGAATTTACAGCTTCATATTCAATTAGCGTTACTGTAGGGCTCACCAGGAGAGCCCGGGGCTGCGAAGAGAGTGAATGAAATAATAAACAACACCACAACATCAACATCTCTAATTGCATCAAATATACACTGACCAGGGCCCAGCTTCAAAGTACAGACAGAGCCACAGAATCACGTCCAAAGGGTAGAAACCATTTATTATTGCTTATCAAAACAAGGTTTAAGGAAAGGATCGATTGGCTCAGGGATATGTTACTTGAATCAGATCATAATTCATCATCTTCACGTTCCGCTCAGCAAAGCTGTGTACTGCCCAGTCCAGGACATATTACATCTCAGAGTGTATGAACTAGTGTTGATTAAAGTGTTCATCCACCCCACATTTCTCTCAGCCTCCACACTAATCAACTATGAGTGCTTAAACTTCCCTAAATTTCACTCTGAAACGATCTTTGTGATCTCTTCGAAAGTGAACATTTAGCTGGACATGCTCCTCAGTGTTTTTAGCTGGACATGCTCCTCCGTGTTTTTAGCTGGACATGCTCCTCCGTGTTTTTAGCTGGACATGCTCCTCAGTGTTTTTAGCTGGACATGCTCCTCAGTGTTTTTAGCTGGACATGCTCCTCAGTGTTTTTAGCTGGACATGCTCCTCAGTGTTTTTAGCTGGACATGCTCCTCAGTGTTTTAGCTGGACATGCTCCTCAGTGTTTTTAGCTGGATATGCTCCTCCGTGTTTTTAGCTGGACATGCTCCTCAGTGTTTTTAGCTGGACATGCTCCTCAGTGTTTTTAGCTGGACATGCTCCTCAGTGTTTTTAGCTTGACATGCTCCTCAGTGTTTTTAGCTGGACATGCTCCTCCGTGTTTTTAGCTGGACATGCTCCTCAGTGTTTTTAGCTGGACATGCTCCTCAGTGTTTTAGCTGGACATGCTCCTCAGTGTTTTTAGCTGGACATGCTCCTCAGTGTTTTTAGCTGGACATGCTCCTCAGTGTTTTTAGCTGGACATGCTCCTCAGTGTTTTTAGCTGGACATGCTCCTCAGTGTTTTTAGCTGGACATGCTCCTCAGTGTTTTTAGCTGGACATGCTCCTCAGTGTTTTTAGCTGGACATGCTCCTCAGTGTTTTTAGCTGGACATGCTCCTCAGTGTTTTTAGCTGGACATGCTCCTCAGTGTTTTTAGCTGGACATGCTCCTCCGTGTTTTTAGCACTTCAAGGGCAGCGGTGAAAGGTGTGCTTGTGTTTAGGAAGCATTTTATTTTTTCTTCCCATAGTAGCTCGTCTGGAGAAAACCCTCTGTCACTGTTCCCATTACCCAACTGACAAGATTCATAAGAGTTTAGCCCCCCTTTTTTCCCAAACCCTGTCCCATGTCCGTCCCCCCCAGTCCCTCGCCATCCCAATGATTGTTTGTGAATTGGTTCTTAGTTGGACGTGTATTAAGGGGGATGTGTGACCTTGGCCCTGCTCTGCAACACCCTCTCTGTTAACTCTGTAGCAGCACCTGACAACTGGGCCGAGGCCTGCTCTGTGGTTTGGCTGGTCAGGAACAGGGTCATAGGGCTGGGAGTGGGGAAAGTCATACTCAGTCAGAGGGACCATATACTCAAACTCCCCGGACCTCAAGGTCCAACCACAGCACTACTGGTTTTCATTCTGTCCTGCCCTCTAATTAGGGACTGATTCACTTAGATGAATTGAATCATAGGTGGCCAATAAGTTATAGTAATGAATCAGCGAACTACCATGGAGACTACCAAAAGACAAACAGTAGCACTGCTGTGCAGACCTTGGGACTTGGACTTGAGTGCGCATGGCAAGGAGAACCCCAATCTGGTGTCAAAAACTAGAAGGAACTGCTGCAATCGGTATAAGGCGGAAACTTGAGGTTTGCTTCTCCGAATGGGACTTGGATGAACACTTCGAGACAGATGAATTCTCCTTGTCTTTAATGTATCTGAGACAACCAATTATTATTATATGATGCTAAAAGAACAGAAAATCTACTGTGTGTGTGTGTGTGTGTGTGTGTGTGTGTGTGTGTGTGTGTGTGTGTGTGTGTGTGTGTGTGTGTGCATGCATGCGTGCGCATGTGTTTGTGTGTTCAGGGATGGGGGGGGGCAAATTTACCCCTTGATGGAGGAATACTTATCTCTCTCTCGCTGCTTTTAGATTCCAATCCAGAGAGCCTGTGCTCACTAAATCCATCACTTTCCACTTGGCAGAAAAGAAGGAGAGAGAGAGAGAAGGAGAGAGAGAGAGAGAGAGAGAGAGAGAGACAGAGTGAGAGAGACAGAGCGAGAGAGACAGAACGAGGGAGAGAGAGAGAGAGAGAGACAGAACGAGGGAGAGAGAGAGAGAGAGAGAGAGAGAGAGAGAGAGAGAGAGAGAGAGAGAGAGATAGAGAGGAGAAAAGCTCCATACTTAGCTTAAACCTTGAAGGACATGCATAGAATCAACCCCACTTAAATCAATCTGCTGGTGCGAAATATAATTTCCTGCTTCAGAAAGTTTGGGAAATATGTGCGTGGAATATGAAACCTTGGCCAGAATCTGGGTGCCTGCTGTTCTGCACTCCTGACCGGTGTGGCAGCTGAGAAACAACGCTCTGAGATTGAAAGGGGGACAGCAGTAAGACAGCAGCATTTCACACTCAGTCCTGACAACATTTTGTGGAATGTATGATACATGCTGTACATAAATGAAATATGATTACTAACACAATATTCAGACCCTAAAATATTCAAGCCCTGTTGGTTTCTTATTATATGCCAACATAAGATTGTAGTACATATCAATGATTGATCTAAAGAATAAGTAAATGTCCACCCTCTCATGTATCTCTATTCTCTGTAGGGCTATTTCTATTTATGTAAAAAAAAAAAAAGAGAGATCTGCAAGGACTTTGACTAAAGCTACAAAGCATATTGGCCCTAATGGATAACAACCATGCTCTCTTCACAAGAGTCTCCAACCAAAGACCACAGACCAGTTCATCTATCACAGACCCCAGGCCTGGAAAAGCCAAAGCACCTCTTACCAAATGGCCTATTATTCAGTTTAGAGAGGAAAATAGCCACAATCTGCCAATGTTAACATTACCCCTGCACACCCTAAAAGGGTTCCAATAAGGGTTATTTGGCTGTCCCCATAGGATAACCATTTTTGGATCCAGATATAACCATTTTTTGGTTCCAGGTGCCTGGAACCAAAAATGGTTCTTCAAAGGTTTATCCTATGAAGACTGCCAAAGAACCGTTTTAGGTTCTGGATAACACCTTTTTTGGTGTGTGTCCTTGCCAACAGAAAGAAAATGGAGAAAGATAAAGGGCATTCAGATGATAAGAGGTTGTGGTCTAGGGGGTAATTCTCTTTCCATTGTAATCTGTGCATTAAGCTGAGGCTGCCTGCCAAGGGATGCTCTACTGTTTAGAGAAAGAACGGGAGGAATAGAGGGAGGGAGGGGAGAGAGAAAGGAAAGGAGACAGGGGAGAGAAAGAAAGAAGGGGGTGGATGAGAGAGAGATTTCCAGGGTTTAAATTAAGGAAGTCGTTCAGGGAAAATTGCTTGTGTCCTCACTTTGATGCTCTGGGTTGTGTGTTGTGCTGATATCTCCAAAGGACCCCTTCATATGATCCGCTCTGAGAGAATTGTCTGTGTTAGCGTGTGTGTTTGTGTGTGTGTGTGTGTGTGTGTGTGTGTGTGTGTGTGTGTGTGTGTGTGTGTGTGTGGATTAGTTTTACTATCCTTGTGGGGACCAGAAGTTCTTACAAGGATAGTAAAACAAGAAACATTTGGGGTTAGGTTTAAGGTTAGGGGTTAGGTTTGGGGTTAGAGTTAGGTTTAGGGGTTAGGTTTAGGATTAGGGTTAGGTTCAGGGGTTAGGTAAAGGGATAGGGTTAGGGTTAGAGTTAAGTTTAGGGGTGTCGTGTCTTTGGCTATGCCGGATTAAGTGATATGACATGCTATTCTATAAAATAATTTCTCCATAATTAATATTACCTGACTGAGCTAATTATGTAAATGTAATTATCTAGAGAGTCGGGGCACCACTAAATAATATTTATAGAGCTGTTATCTTCTGAATAAACTCTTAAAGACCTAGTAATATTTTACATCAATAGCAGTCAATATTAATCGTCACCTTAATTCAGTCTCATCTGAAAGTTGTAAATTCTTGGTTATCTGCACGAACCCTGGCTAACAACTTGAATCAGCAATACAAAATTGGGTTTAATTATTTATTTACTAAATACCTAACTAATCACACGGAATTACATCTACACATAATTAATCATAACTTGATTACAAATTGCGTCCCTAGCGGGCGGAACAGATATGACAGCTGGTTACACAAAAGAAAAGGGGCAGGGTTTGAGTGAAAGAGCGGGAAGACTGAGGGACACAGGGAGAAGCTGTGCTATCGTAAATACAGTATCTTATTCATTCTAAATTACTGCCCATTTGGAAAAGGAAAATGCAATAAATATTTACTCTGAGCTGCGCTTCGGTAGGTTGGTGGTAGATGGAAGGCCGTGTTGCCAAACCCAGTCCTTTGTCCTTTGAAGAATGTCTCTGGTGGTCAATTGGATACATTGTAGTAACATCGTTGTGTGATAGACGGGATACTCTGTCTGTTCCTTTGCAGCTGCTGTTGCTAACTCAACTGCTAAGAGGTATCACTTCTGGAGTGAATAAGAGTTCAAAGTTCATACCATTCGCAACCAAAGCTCACGCTGATGTTGGCTTCTTTCTGTAGTTATTATCTGAACCATTCTGACATCGGACCGTCGTCCTCACATCCTCGGAACAGGAGGTTATATTTTCGTCAAGGCTTTATATAGGAAGGGAGAGGAGGGCGTATTTCAAAAGTTTTATAGGCCATGTCCCTTCACAGGGGAGGGCCACTGATTGAGCATAGCCCTAACTTATGAAAACCCAAATCTCACATTTTAGAAGCTAAAATCACATTTCATCCCATCACGAATAATTTCACATTCAAAAATTTAAATTGAACAACAATTCCATGTGAATCCAATAACTCTGATGTGTAGACTTTCCACTGTAGAGTTTATGTCATCTTATCATTGATGAGAATGTCTCAGATGACAACCAAACTGACATCATTTTCATTAAGTACCACTGCATATGTTCAATTGGTCGGATTACCAGAATATTGTTTATTTCCCCCACCTTCTGATGTTCCCAGAATCTCTATGTTAACCAAGGGTTTTGCAAATGTAACATCAGCAGGGTAGAGAGAGAGGAAAAAGGTATTTATGACTGTCATAAACCTATCGCCAGGCCAACGTCATGATAGGGGTTAGGTTAAGGGTTAGTGGTTAGGTATAGGGTTAGGTTTAGGGGTTAGGTTTAGGGTTAGGTTTTGGGGTTAGGTTTAGGGATAGGGTCAGGGTTAGGGTTAGGTTTTTGTTTAGTTTTAGGGTTAGGGTTATGCTGTTAAGGTTTACGGAAAATAGTATTTTGAATGCGAATCAATTGGATAGTAAAACAAATGTGTGTGTGCGTGCATGTGTGTGTGTGTGCGTGTGTGTGTGTGTGTGCATGCAAATATGTGTGTGTGTGCATAGCCTTGCAGCCCCAAAGGACAAACCACTAGGCCACCAGGCTAATACCTTACAACAGGACAGATAGAAGGTTTCAGTTTAATGCTACTGCTCTAGAAAATACCTACAGTTGAAGTCGGATGATCACATACACCTTAGCCAAATGCATTTAAATTTAGTTTTTCACAATTCCTGACATTTAATCCTAGTAAAAATTCCCTGTCTTGGGTCAGTTAGGATCACAACTTTATTTGAAGAATGTGAAATGTCAGAATAATAGTAGAGAGAATGATTTATTTCAGTTTTATTTCTTTCATCACATGCCCAGTGGGTCAGAAGTTTACATACACTCAATTAGTATTTGGTAGCATTGCCTTTAAATTGTTTAACTTGAGTCAAATGTTTCGGGTAGGCTTTCACAAGCTTCCCACAATAAGTTGGGGGAATTCCGGCCTATTCCTCCTGACAAGGCTGGTGTAACAGTCAGGTTTGTAAGCCTCCTTGCTCGCACACGCTTTTTCAGTCCTGCCCACAAATGTTCTATAGGATTGAGGTCAGGGTTTGTGATGGCCACTCCAATGCATTGACTAAATTGTCCTTAAGCCATTTTGCCACAACTTTGGAAGTGTGCTTGGGGTCATTGTCCATTTGGAAGACCCATTTGCGACCAAGCTTTAACTTCCTGACTGATGTCTTGAGATGTTGCTTCAATATATCCACATAATTGTCCTACCTCATGATACCATCTATTTTGTGAAGTGCACAAGTCCCTCCTGCAGCAAAGCACCCCAACAACATGATGCTGCCACCCCTGTGCTTCACGGTTGATATTGTGTTCTTCAGCTTGCAAGCCTCCCCCTTTATCCTCCAAAAATAACGATGGTCATTATGACCAAGCAGTTCTATTTTTGTTTCATCAGACCAGAGGACGTTTCTCCAAAAAGTACGATCTTTGTCCCCATGTGCAGTTGCAAACTATAGTCTGGCTTTTTTTATGGCGGTTTTGGAGCAGGGGCTTCTTCCTTGCTGAGCAGCCTTTCAGGTTATGTCGATATAGAACTTGTTTTACTGTGGATATAGATAGTTTTTTACCTGATTTCCTCCAGCATCTTCACAAGGTCCTTTGCTGTTGTTCTGGGATTGATTTGCACATTTCGCACCAAATTGTGTTCATCTCTAGGAGACAGAACGCGTCTTCTTCCTGAGCGGTATGACGACTACGTGGTCCCATGGTGTTTATATTTGCGTACTATTGTTTGTAGAGATGAACGTGGTACCTTCAGGCGTTTGGAAATTGCTTCCAAGGATGATCCAGACTTGTGGAGGTCAACAATATTTTTTCTGAGGTCTTGGCTGATTTCTTTTGATTTTCCCATGATGTCAAGCAAAGAGGCACTGAGTTTGAAGGTAGGCCTTGACATTGATCCACAGGTACACCACCAATTTTCTCAAATTATGTCAATTAGCCTATCAGAAGCTTCTAAAGCCATGACATCATTTTCTGGAATTTTCCAAGCTGTTTAAAGGCACGGTCAACTTAGTATATGTAAACTTCTGACCCACTGGAATTGTGATACAGTGAATTATAAGTGAATAATCTGTCTGTAAACAATTGTTGAAAATATTACTTGTGTCATGCACAAAGTAGATGTCCTAACCAACTTTCCAAAACTATAGGTTGTTTAACAATACATTTTTTGAGTGGTTGAAAAACGAGTTTTAATGTCTCCAACCTAAGTGTATGTAAACTTCTGACTTCAACTGTATATCTGCTCCGTCTGTCAACACCTCGATGCAGATTGGGGGTTCTGTTCTCTCTCTAATGTTTCTTCAAATCCTGTTATTCATTTACCTTTGGTCCTGAGTGGAGCAGTTTCATCCAGCTATGACAGTGGTTGCAGAGATATGGGAAGGCTGAATGATGATGCATATGTGTAATTCTGTAGTACGTTATGACACTCTCCCCTCCTTGTCAGATAATGGAAGATCAGTGAGCATTCTTTGTATTGCTCTCTCGTTTCTGTATCTGTATCTCTTTTTCAAACAAACAAACACACACGACACACTTACACAAACGCACACACTTAACAACAGGGTTTGTGTTAGCTGTGCCAGCGTAGGTGGATATCGACGGGACTCTGATCTATGTTTGACCGGCTGAATACACAGAGAGAGGAGGTGTGCTCTTTAAAGCACTGAGTATTTATCTCACAAAGACTTCCACCCTGGCAATGAAGAAATAACTACAACGTCTCTCTCGCCCTCCTTTTTCCCCAAGCAAAGCGCACAGAGGATAGAAAGGGCCTGATGGGTTTCTTATCTTGATTTCATAGACCAAATAACCAACACAAAGGGTAGAGTCCGATTCATTCAATGTATTTATGATTTATTTGATATATTTGACCCATTTTGTGATTGAGGAATAGGAGCAGTTTAAGCATGGATTGGCTGGGGGTTCCACGAGGCAGACGGAGAGAGAGAGAGAAAAGCAGAGGGTAATTTTCACCTTCCCCCTTCTCTGTCTCTGTCTCGCAGAAATTGTCCTCTGCCGCCCAGGGGCATGCCTCACATGATATTTGTGTTTGTTTTGTTCACATTTTCTGAGGAAGGTAACCTGTTGACAGATAATCTGTTTCTCTGAGGTGCCAGCCCTGGAGGCAGCCATTTTGAAAGGCCTTATCGTCATCCCCAGCACCTCTGGGTAGAAATTCCTCACCCAGTTAAAAAATAAAAGACACAGTGATGGAATTTGGCAATGCTGTCTACTGTGGCTGAAATTCTTTTTAGGTGGTGTTAGTGTTAATCTCTGTCACTCTCTCTTTCTGTCTTGTATTGTATGAGAAATATTAAAACAAATATTAAAGGTGCAATATGCAGAAATTGCTCTGTCATTTCCTGGTTGCTAAAATTCTAATAGTTTGCCTAATTTCAGTTTATGTGACAAAACAAGCAATGCATAGCGTAGGGATTGTACCATCATTGTATCATATAAACTGCTGTGAAATACAAGATCCCCAGAATGTTCCACATGCACAAAAAGCTAATTTCTTTTCAATTATGTGCACAAATATGTTTACATCCCTGTAAGTGAGCATCTCTCGTTTGCCAGGTGTGGCATATCAAGAAGCTGATTAAACAGTATGATCATTACACAGGTGCACATTGGGTTGGGGACAATAAAAGACCAGTCTAAAATGTGCAGTTTTGTAACAAAACACAATGCCACAAATGTCTCAAGTTCTGAGAGAGTTTGCAATTGACATGCTGACTGCAGGAATGTCCACCAGAGCTGTTGCAAGAGAATTGAATGTTAATTTCTCTACCATAAGCCACCTCCAATGTCGTTTTAGAGAATTTGGCAGTACGTCCAACCGGCCTCACAACCACAGACCACATGTAACCACGTCAGCCCAGGACATCCACATCCGGCTTCTTCACCTGCGATATCGTCTGAGATCAGCCACCCGGACAGCTTATGAAACTGAGAATTATTTCTATCTGTAATAAAGCCTTTTGTGGGGAAAAGCTCATTTATGATTGGCTGCCACCCATGGCATCGCCCATGCCCAGTCATGTGAAATCCATAGATTAGGTCCTAATATTTTTTTTTTTCAATTGACGGATTCCCTTATATGAACTGTAACTCAGTACAATCATTAATTGTTGCAAGTTGTGTTTTTATTCAACAAAATTATTGTGTTTTCAGCTGTTTGAAGCTGGTGCACAAAACCGAAAATAAAATAAGCAAAAGCTAAACTTAAAACAGGTGAGAACAGATGTACCTCTTCTTAGAAATGCTTTCAATGAGAATGACATACATATAAGTCACTTTTCTAGTAACATATTGCAGACTGTGAAAGGTCAGCGACTCCAAGGTTAATTAAAGGGCCTTGAGGCATTGAGCCAGCACTGTCGGCTCAAAACGCTATTCATAATCGGAAGCAATGCAGTGGATAGTCCTTCCCATGCCTCCAACCCTATTCGCTGAAAGCCAGATGAGTTTAGTCAAATGTGTGTTTCTCTAAACGGCCTGCCCGCTCTGGCTCACCCCATGCTCACAGCCTGTGGCGGCTACCACCAGCCGGTGACCTCATGTAAATGCTGCTCGCTCATGTGTGAAACGATTGGCTGCCCTCGAAACAACCTGTATGCCATCGGACAGGAGACAGCAGCTATAAAGGCCAGCAAACCACTGACCTCATACATCTGTACGACTCTGAAATGTTTAGTGTATTAGTCCTCCGTTCACTGTAACAGAGGGTGATGACTGTGTTTTCGAGGTGTTGGAGTTAAAGAGAGGGCACTATTACCCCGTGCTGGATGGAGATGGGGTTGGGGCGGGTGCCAGGTGTAAAGATGGCCGCAGGGGCTTAGGAGATGGTGAAGAGAGATGGGCAGATTGAACATCCACACATCCTGCACTACAGAGACCGGACCAACATATGGTACAGCAGTTGTGTTGTTGGCTGTCCTTAGCAGAAAGAGGAGGATACTGTTTGGTGTTCTCAGAGGCTGAATCATGTTGGAAAGGAAAGAATTCAAAACCGAGACAGGCTGGGACGGCGAGGAGGATAGATAGGAAAAAGGGTATATCAATGGAAAACAGACGAGCACCAAAAATGTCAGATCGAGGAGCTGGGAAACAAGGATGAGAAATGAAATAATGAGTGAGAGAGAGAGACACAACTGAGAGGGACTGTGTGTGTGTGATGGAGGATGAGGGAGAAGGATAGGGAAATACTGGGAGGCATACGCAGAAGGAAGGAGAGCTAGGTAGAAAAAGAGTGGAAGACAGAATGAGACTCGCTTACGAATAAAGAGAGAGAGAAAATGTAGAAAAGGGGAGAAAAAGGGAGAGAAATGTGGAGAGAAAGAGAGAGCTAAGCGGAGAATCAGAGGGAGAGAGAGCCATCAGGCGTCAGTAATTTGAGCTCTCTAAATGGATGGCAGGCCCAGCGTGTTGCTGCATGGCCGATGAGGGCTTTGACAGCACAGCATTAATTTGGGACCAACTAAAACAAGCTGGGGAATAATGAAACAGTATGGGAGAGTGGAAAGAGGTGGAGAGGAGGAGTGAAGGAGGGGGTGACTCAGCCACATGTTTTAGTAGGAGGCACCAGCGTAACAGTGTAATGGCCATTTATACATAGAGACAGCACTGACAGTGCATGTGTATGTGTGTGTGTGTGTGTGTGTGTGTGTGCGTGCATGTCTCGGCCCCTCAGAACAGCAGGTAGGCATTAGTAGTCTGACATCCTTTACACAGCCAGCTCTTTGCTCTGGCCTGATGAAGAAATGAGGCCCTAATGGCACCTCCGCTGATCTCACAGTAAACACACATAGGAGCCAAAACTGCCATCAGAACATCAACCAGAGGGGCCATGGGCCACAGCCTACAATATTGCTGAAGTTTCAAACAACCAAGTGTGTGTGTCTGGTGTGTGTGTGAGTGAGTCTGGTGGCAGTGTATGAGTGTTGGGGTGGGTGTACGGATGTGCGAGAGACAGACAGACAGAAAGGAAAACACCAATCTATTTGCTGGTGTTAGTTTTCTGTGTGCGGTCTGTGTGTTCACATGTTCCGGTGTTGGATCACCCACTAGTCTTTTATCTCCTTCAACGCCATGTAGACGAAAGCTGGTAGAAATGAGGCTCGGAGACAGACATACAGACAGGGTGTGTGTGGTGTCTCATCTGATGCTGGTAATGAACACGGTGTTGGCACACACCACAGTAGCTGTGATACATGTCATATTAACTAATCAGCACCCACACGCACACATACACACACCACAGTCCCTATCACCCTATCAACCAACTAGGAGCAAGTGAAAGCATTCCTCTCTGCTCCTCTCCCTCCCTCCCTCCCTCCCTTGCTCCTCTCCTGTCCTCCCTCCTCCTCTCCTGTCCTCCTGTCCTCCCTCCCTCATTCCTCTCCTGTAATCCCTCCCTCCTGTCTTCCATCCCTCCTCTCCTGTCCTCACTCCCTCCTCTCCTGTCCTCCCTCCCTTGCTCCTCTCCTGTCCTCCCTCCCTTCCTCCCTCCAGTCCTCACTCGCTCCTCTCCTGTCCTCCCTCCCTCTCCTCCTTTCCTCCTGTCCACCCTCCCTCTCCTCCTTTCCTCCTGTTCTCCCTCCCTCCTGTCCTCCCTCCCTCCCTCCCTCCCTCCCTCGCTCCTCTCCTGTCCTCCCTCCCTTCCTCCCTCCTGTCCTCCCTCCCTCCCTTCCTCCTCTCCTGTCCTCCCTCCCTTCCTCGCTCCTGTCCTCCCTCCCTCCCTTCCTCCTCTCCTGTCCTCCCTCCCTTCCTCCCTCCTGTCCTCCCTCGCTCCTCTCCTGTCCTCTCTCCCTCTCCTCCTTTCCTCCTGTCCACCCTTGCTCTGCTCCCTCCCTCTCCTCCTTTCCTCCTGTCCTCCCTTCCTCCCTCCTGTCATCCATCCCTCCCTCCCTTGCTCCTCTCCTGTCCTCCCTCTCTCCCTTGCTCCTCTCCTGTCCCCCTCCCTCCCTTCCTCCCTCCTGTCCTCCCTCCCTCCCTTCCTCCCTCCTGTCCTCCCTCCCTCCCTCCCTTGCTCCTCTCCTGTCCTCCCTCCCTCCCTTGCTCCTCTCCTGTCCTCCCTCCCTCCCTCCCTTCCTCCCTCCTGTCCTCCCTCCCTCCCTTCTGTCCTCCCTCCCTTCCTCCCTCCCGTCCTACCTCGCTCCTCTCCTGTCCTCTCTCCCTCTCCTCCTTTCCTCCTGTCCTCCGTCCCTTCCTCCCTCCTGTCATCCATCCCTCCCTCACTTGCTCCTCTCCTGTTCTCCCTCTCTCCCTTGCTCCTCTCCTGTCCCCCTCCCTTCCTCCCTCCTGTCCTCCCTCCCTCCCTTGCTCCTCTTCTGTCCTCCCTCCCTCCCTTCCTCCCTCCCTCCCTTGCTCCTCTCCTGTCCTCCCTCCCTCCATTCCTCTCTCCTTCCCTCCTGTCCTCCCTCCCTCCCTTCTGTCCTCCCTCCCTCCCTTCTGTCCTCCCTCCCTCGCTCCGTTGCTCCTCTCCTATCCTCCCTTCCTCCCTCCTGTCCTCCCTCCCTCCCTCCCTTCCTCCCTCCTGTCCTCCTCCCTCCCTTGCTCCTCTCCTCTCCTGTCCTCCCTCCCTCCCTTTCTCCCTCCTGTCCTCCCTCCCTCCCTCCCTTGCTCCTCTCCCCCCCTTGCTCCTCTCCTGCTCCTCTCCTGTCCTCCCTCCCTCTCCTCCTTTCCTCCTGTCCACCCTCCCTCTCCTCCTTTCCTCCTGTTCTCCCTCCCTCCTGTCCTCCCTCCCTCCCTCCCTCGCTCCTCTCCTGTCCACCCTCCCTTCCTCCCTCCTGTCCTCCCTCCCTCCCTTCCTCCTCTCCTGTCCTCCCTCCCTTCCTCCCTCCTGTCCTCTCTCCCTCTCCTCCTTTCCTCCTGTCCACCCTCCCTCTCCTCCCTCCCTCTCCTCCTTTCCTCCTGTCCTCCCTTCCTCCCTCCTGTCATCCATCCCTCCCTCCCTCCCTTGCTCCTCTCCTGTCCTCCCTCTCTCCCTTGCTCCTCTCCTGTCCCCCTCCCTCCCTTCCTCCCTCCTGTCCTCCCTCCCTCCCTCCCTCATGTCCTCCCTCCCTCCCTTCTGTCCCCACTCCCTTCCTCCCTCCTGTCCTCCCTCCCTTCCTCCCTCCTGTCCTCCCTCGCTCCTCTCCTGTCCTCTCTCCCTCTCCTCCTTTCCTCCTGTCCTCCGTCCCTTCCTCCCTCCTGTCATCCATCCCTCCCTCACTTGCTCCTCTCCTGTTCTCCCTCTCTCCGTTGCTCCTCTCCTGTCCCCCTCCCTCCCTTCCTCCCTCCTGTCTTCCCTCCCTCCCTTGCTCCTCTTCTGTCCTCCCTCCCTCCCTTCCTCCCTCCCTCCCTTGCTCCTCTCCTGTCCTCCCTCCCTCCCTTGCTCCTCTCCTGTCCTCCCTCCCTCCCTTGCTCCTCTCCTGTCCTCCCTCCCTCCCTTCCTCCCTCCTTCCCTCCTGTCCTCCCTCCCTCCCTTCTGTCCTCCCTCCCTCGCTCCGTTGCTCCTCTCCTGTCCTCCCTTCCTCCCTCCTGTCCCACCTCCCTCCCTCCTGTCCTCCCTCCTGTCCTCCCTCCCTCCCTCCCTTCCTCCCTCCTGTCCTCCTCCCCCCCTTGCTCCTCTCCTGCTCCTCTCCTGTCCTCCCTCCCTCGCTCCTCTCCTGTCCTCACTCCCTTCCTCCCTCCTGTCCATCCCTCCCTCCCTCCTGTCCTCCCTCCCTTCCTTCCTCCCTCCTGTCCTCCCTCGCTCCTCTCCTGTCCTCTCTCCCTCTCCTCCTTTCATCCTGTCCACCCTCCCTCTCCTCCCTCCCTCTCCTCTTTTCCTCCTGTCCTCCCTCCCTTCCTCCCTCCTGTCATCCATCCCTCCCTCCCTTGCTCCTCTCCTGTCCTCCCTCTCTCCCTTGCTCCTCTCCTGCCCCCTCCCTCCCTTCCTCCCTCCTGTCCTCCCTCCCTCCCTTCCTCCCTCCTGTCCCACCTCCCTCCCTCCCTCCTGTCCTCCCTCCTGTCCTCCCTCCCTCCCTCCCTCCCTCCTGTCCCACCTCCCTCCCTCCCTCCTGTCCTCCCTCCCTCCCTCCCTCCCTCCTGTCCTCCTCCCTCCCTTGCTCCTCTCCTGTCCTCCCTCCCTCCCTTTCTCCCTCCTGTCCTCCCTCCCTCCCTCCCTTGCTCCTCTCCTGTCCTCCCTCCCTCCCTTTCTCCCTCCTGTCCTCCCTCCCTCCCTCCCTTGCTCCTCTCCCTCCCTTGCTCCTCTCCTGCTCCTCTCCTGTCCTCCCTCCCTCCCTTCCTCACTCCCTTGCTCCTCTCCTGTCCTCCCTCCCTCCATCCCTCCTCTCCTGTCCTCCCTCCCTCCATCCCTCCTCTCCTGTCCTCCCTCCTGTCCTCCCTCCTGTCCTCCCTCCCACCCTTCCTCCTCTCCTCCCTCCCTTCCTCCCTCCTGTCCTCCCTCGCTCCTCTCCTGTCCTCTCTCCCTCTCCTCCTTTCCTCCTGTCCACCCTTGCTCTCCTCCTTTCCTCCTGTCCTCCCTCCCTCCTGTCCTCCCTCCCTCCCTCGCTCCTCTCCTGTCCTCCCTCCCTTGCTCCTCTACTGTCCTCCCTCTCTCACTTGCTCCTCTCCTGTCCCCCTCCCTCCCTTCCTTCCTCCCTCCTGTCCTCCCTCCCTTGCTCCTCTCCTGTCCTCCCTCCCTCCATTGCTCCTCTCCTGTCCTCCCTCCCTCCCTTCCTCCCTCCTGTCCTCCCTCCCTCACTTCCTCCCTCCTGTTCTCCCTCCCTCCCTTCTGTCCTCCCTCCCTTCCTCCCTCCTGTCCTCCCTCCCTCCCTTGCTCCTCTCCTGTCCTCCATCCCTCCCTTCTGTCCTCCCTCCCTCCCGTCCTCCCTCCCTCCCTTCCTCCCTCCTGTCCTCCTCCCTCCCTTCCTCCCTCCTGTCCTCCCTCCCTTGCTCCTCTACTGTCCTCCCTCTCTCACTTGCTCCTCTCCTGTCCCCCTCCCTCCCTTCCTTCCTCCCTCCTGTCCTCCCTCCCTTGCTCCTCTCCTGTCCTCCCTCCCTCCATTGCTCCTCTCCTGTCCTCCCTCCCTCCCTTCCTCCCTCCTGTCCTCCCTCCCTCACTTCCTCCCTCCTGTTCTCCCTCCCTCCCTTCTGTCCTCCCTCCCTTCCTCCCTCCTGTCCTCCCTCCCTCCCTTGCTCCTCTCCTGTCCTCCATCCCTCCCTTCTGTCCTCCCTCCCTCCCGTCCTCCCTCCTGTCCTCCTCCCTCCCTTCCTCCCTCCTGTCCTCCCTCCCTCCCTTCCTCCCTCCTGTCCTCCCTCCCTCCCTTCTGTCCTCCCTCCCTTCCTCCCTCCTGTCCTCCCTCCCTCCCTTGCTCCTCTCCTGTCCTCCCTCCCTCGCTCCTCTCCTGTCCTCCCTCCCTTCCTCCCTCCTGTCCTCCCTCCCTCCCTCCTGTCCTCCCTCCCTCCCTTCTGTCCTCCCTCCCTCCCTTCCTCCCGTCCTCCCTCCCTCCCTTCTGTCCTCCCTCCCTCCCTTCCTCCTGTCCTCCCTCGCTCCTCTCCTGTCCTCTCTCCCTCTCCTCCTTTCCTCCTGTCCACCCTCCCTCTCTCTCCTCCTTTCATCCATCCCTCCCTCCCTTGCTCCTCTCCTGTCCTCCCTCTCTCCCTTGCTCCTCTTCTGTCCCCCTCCCTCCTGTCCTCCCTCCCTCCCTCCCTTGCTCCTCTTCTGTCCTCCCTCCCTCCCTTCCTCGCTCCTCTCCTGTCCTCCCTCGCTCCTCTCCTGTCCTCCCTCCCTCCCTTCCTCCCTCCCTTGCTCCTCTCCTGTCCTCCCTCCCTCCCTTCTGTCCTCCCTCCCTCCCTTCTGTCCTCCCTCCCTTCCTCCCTCCTGTCCTCCCTCGCTCCTCTCCTTTCCTCTCTCCCTCTACTCCTTTCCTCCTGTCCACCCTCCCTCTCCTCCCTCCCTCCCTCCCTCTCCTCCTTTCCTCCTGTCCTCCCTCCTGTCATCCATCCCTCCCTCCCTTGCTCCTCTCCTGTCCTCCCTCTCTCCCTTGCTCCTCTTCTGTCCCCCTCCCTCCTGTCCTCCCTCCCTCCCTCGCTCCTCTTCTGTCCTCCCTCCCTTGCTCCTCTCCTGTCCTCCCTCCTGTCCTACCTCCCTCCCTCCCTCCTGTCCCACCTCCCTCCTGTCCTCCCTCCTGTCCTCCCTCCTGTCCTCTTCCCTCCCTTGCTCCTCTCCTCTGTCCTCCCTTTCTCCCTCCTGTCCTCCCTCCCTCCCTCCCGTCCTCCCTCACCTCCCTCCCTTGCTCCTCTCCTGTCCTCCCTCCCTCCATCCCTCCTGTCCTCCCTCTTTCTGACCTCCCAGTGCAAAAGACAGGCTAAATGAGAGAGGTAGGAACTGAGCCCAGCCAATCAAACACAATAGATGGGATGGAGGAGAGAAGAAGAGAGAGGGGTTGGGGAGAGAGAGAGAGGACAGAGGGGGGTGGGGAGAGAGGGAGAGAGAGGTGGTGGGGAGAGAGAAAGAGGGGAGCGAGAGTGGATGGGGAGAGGGGGTGGAGAGAGAGAGAGAGAGAGAGAGAGAGAGAGACAGAGACAGAGACAGAGACAGAGACAGAGACAGAGACAGAGACGGGGGGGAGGGGGTAGTACTGAGCGATCAGTGCTTTTTGAGGTAGTTTCGTTTTTTTATTTTTTAAATCATGGTTTTCAATTTTCGGTTTTGATTATTTGGGTTGAACGCTGTTACAACACAGAAGAAAACAATGAATAAAAGTTCCATGATGGAAGTGACTGCCTGTTACTGCTTATCACTTATTAACCATTTAATAAAATAGTTCAATAAAATATTTACGTTGGTGTGTATATTGTGTGTATATCGCATTTGTTTTATCTGATAACTATTATTTCATTCCAAGTCATCATCTAATCTCTGCTGACTATGCTGTCTGACAAAAATCCACCACTGCACCTGGCCCGCAACATGAGTCGCTAGTGTGCGATGAGACAAGGATATCCCTACCGTCCAAACCCTCCCTAACCCGGACGACACTCCGTGCGTTGCCTCATGGACCTCCCGGTCGCACCTGGGCTCAAACCCAGAGTCTCTGGTGGCACGGCTAGCAGAGAAATGTAGTGCCCTAGACCACATCGCCACCCGGGAGGCCATTCTTCTGTCTCTTCTGAAGCAGACAAAAGAAACACAGAACGGACAAGTAGATGCACAATGGCTTATGGTCATTGTAGTTAACTTCCACGTTTTATGCGCTACAATATGTAGATTATTGGCCTGTTGGAAACAACTCCCTTCTACATTGCATAGTTCAGGCTGGATCTGATATATGTCTAGAGGTCATAGAAAAAAAAGAACGAAATTTAACTTAAATAATTTAAATAACCGAAATGTTGGTTAATTGCTCAGAACTAAGGTGGAGAGAGAGAGCGAGAGAGAGGGGGTAAGGAGAGAAAGAGAGGGGGTGGGGAGAGAGAGTATGAGAGAACGAGAGCGATGTCTACTATTTGCTGATGATCTGGTGCTTCTGTCACCAACCAAGGAGGGCCTACAACAGCACCTATATCATCTGCACCTGGGCCAGGACAGTAAATCTCAGGAAGACGAAAATAATGGTGTTCCTAAAAAGGTCCAGTCGCCAGGACCACAAATACAAATTCCATCTAGACACCGTTGCCCTACAGCACACAAAAACTATACATACCTTGGGCCTAAACATCAGCGCCACAGGTAACTTCCACAAAGCTGTGAACGATCGGAGAGACAAGGCAAGAGGAACAAAATTCGACATACCAATTAGGATCTGGCAAAAAAAAAATACTCTAATCAGTTATAGAACCCATTTCCCTTTATGGTGGTGAGATCTGGGGTCCGCTCACCAACCAAGAATTCACAAAATGGGACAAACACCAAATTGAGGCTCATGCAGAATTCTGCAAAAATATCCTCAGTGTACAACATAAAACACCAAATAATGCATGCAGAGCAGAATTAGGCTGCTACACGCTAATTATCAAAATCCAGAAAAGAGACCTTAAATTCTACAACCACCTAAAAGGAAGCGATTCCCAAACCTTCCATAACAAAGTCATCACCTACAGAGAGATGAACCTGGAGAAGAGTTCCCTAAGCAAGCTATTGGTCATTGTAGTTAAACAAGTTGGTCCTGGGGCTCTGTTAACAAACACAAACAGACCTCACAGAGCCCCAGGACAGCAACACAATAGGACCCAACAAAATCACGAGAAAACAAAAAGATAATTGTAACGGGATTCTTCCTGGGAAGGAGAGGCGGACCAAAATGCAGCGTGGTTGAAGTTCATGTTTCTTTAATAATGAAACTATACATGACTAAACTACAAAACAAGAACCGTGGAAAACCCAAAACAGCCCTATCTGGTGCAACAAAGACAGGAAACAACCACCCACAAAACTCAACACAAAACAGGCTACCTAAATATGGTTCCCAATCAGAGACAATGACTAACACCTGCCTCTGATTGAGAACCATATCAGGCCAAACGTAGAAATAGACAAACTAGACACACAACATAGAATGCCCACTCAGATCACACCCTGACCAAACAAAACATAGAAACATACAAAGCAAACAATGGTCAGGGTGTGACAATAATTACTAATTCGAAATATATAGAAATGTTTAAAAAAGACTGACAAAACAAACAAAACACTCAAAATATCCAGCATCTAAAGGACTAGGCTTAGAGTATAAGTAGATACAGTGCCTTCAGAAAGTATTCACACCCCTTAACTTTGGGGTGTTGCATTACAGCCTGCATTTAAAATGGATTAATTTGAGGTTTTGTGTCTCTGATCTACACACAATACACACATAATGTCAAAATGGAATGATGTATTTTTTTTAGCAAGTTATTTGAAAATGAAAAGCTGAAATGACCATAAGTATTGAACATGTTTGTTTTGGCAAGCCTAAATAAGTTCAGGAGTAAAAATGTGCCAAACAAATGCCTTGCAAAGAAGGGCACCTGTTGGTAGATGGGGAAATATTAAAACAAGCAGACAGTGAATATCCATTTGAGCATGGTGAAGTTATTATTTACACACTGGATGGTGTATCAATACACCCAGTCAAAACAAAGATACAGGCGTACTTCCTAACTCAGTTGCCGGAGAGGAAGAAAACCGCTCAGGGATTTCACCATGAGGCCAACACTTACAGAGTTTAATGGCTGTGATAGGAGATAACTGAGGATGAACCAACAACATTGTAATTACTCCACAATACTAAGCTAACAATACTAACAATACTAACATGCATCCAAAACATGCATCCTGTTTGCAATAAGGCACTAAAGTAATATTGCAAAAAATGTGGTAGAGAAATTAACTCTTTGTCCTCAATACAGGCGTTATCTTTTGGGCAAATCCAACACAACACCCAACACAAAGCTAAGCACAAGCAAAATCCTAGAGAAAAACCTGGTCCAGTCTGCTTTTCCACAGACTCGTTTCATTTTTTTTCTATGGTGTCAGCCCAATGTGGACGTGACAGAGACAATGGAATATTTTCAATATTTTGGCAATTGAATGTTCACTATTTTTGGCTTTGGAATTTCCATAAAAAATCTCTAAAAGGATGTGCATGTAATTATTACAAAACACATTTAATCAAAAAAACAAAAAAAGAAAAACTGAAATTGAAATCCCTGATAATTTTGAAATAATCTAACCGAAACCGAACCGACCTCAGCACTACTATCGCATCAATTATCATTTCTCTGTGGGTCCTTATCATCAAGACCAATATATTCATGTTTGAATATTAGAATTCATAAAGTGTGCATAATGATTTGGAGACTCTTTGAGTCCATTTTTTATACTGGTTATTCTAGTTTCCCCCATTAGTCCATTCTTTAGTATGAAGACACTGTGGAGTAGATGCTTCTTAATTTGACAGGTTTCTAACTGCCCCTGTCTGTCTGTCTCTGCCCCTTGATAAACTAAAGTTTGGATGTGCGGACAGAGATATTCGGACGGGTGTTTGCTTGCCCCCCAGAAGACTTATTAGTGCCTGAGCCAATGTTTTCCCCTCCCCTCTCTCTCAGGAGTGTAATTTGAGTTGGCGAGAGAGCAACTCAAAGAGCAAGAGAGAGAGAGAGGGAGAGAGAGAGAGGGAGAGAGAGAGAGAGAGAGAGAGAGAGAGAGAGAGAAAGAGCAAGCGAGAGAAGGAGCGAGAGAGAGAGAGAGATGAGATAAACGAACGGCATCTGGGATGCGTTGGAGAAAGAGAGAGAACAGTGGTATCTAGCTTGCAGTGTGCCTCGTGGCCAATCACAAATGACAGCTCGGTGTCTGTTTGGATGTCTAATAATTGAGAACTGGAGGGACTTCTCTACTCTACCATTCCACAATCAACACTCGCATTATTGTCTTTCTGTTGGCGTCTTCTCTTCCCCTCTTCTAAGACTTGAGTTCTGTTAGGCGAATGAATTATTAATGTGTGCCCTCGACGGGGGTATTCATATAACTTTAGTGTCAAGTTAAATCCACCGTACCTGTTTTGGGTTTAATTGAGTAGAAAATGCACCAGGCATTGGTTGGATTGATGCCTGTATGGTATACTGCCACGGTGTGTTAATAAACCATTACACTAGTGGAAGTGCATACTGTAGGGGAGGATATGTCTGTTTAATCTTCAGCCTCTAAAGTGGGCCCACGATGAGAGAGAGAGAGAGAGACATGTACAGTGCCTTCAGAACATATTTCATTTTCATGTTTTTTGTCAATGATCTACACAAAATACTCTGTCAAGTCAAAGCAGAAGAAACATTCTAACGTTTGTAAAACGTTTATGAAAAACAAAACACTAATATATGTTGATTAGATAAGTATTCAGTGAGTCAATCAATACATGTTAGAATCACCTTTGTCAGCAATTACAGCTGTGAGTCTCCTAGAGCTTTCCACACCTGGATTGTGCAACATTGCCAATTATTATTCTCAAGATTGATCAAGCTGTGTCAAATTGGTTGTTGATTGTTGCTCGACAACCATTTTCAGGTCTTGCCATAGATTTTCAAGCAGATTTAAGAAAAAACTGTAACTCAGCCGCTCTGGAACATTCACTGTCTTCTTTGTAAGCAACTCCAGTGTAGATTTGGCCTTGTGTTTTAGGTTATTGTCCTGCTGAAAGGTGAATTTATCTCCCAGTGTCTGGTGGGAGAAAAACTCCCCAGTCCTTAACGATTACAAGCATACCCATAACATGATGCTGCCACCACTAAGGTTGAAAATATGGAGACTGGTACTCAGTAATGTATTGTACTGGATTTACCCCAAACATAACACTTTGCATTCAGGAAAAAATATATATATTTTGCAGTATTACTTTAATGCCTTTTTGCTAACAGGATGCAAGATTTGGAATATTGTTCTTCTGTACAGTTTTCCTTTTTTCACTCTGTCAGTTAGGTTAGTATTGTGAAGTAACTACAATGTTGTTGATCCGTCCTTAGTCTTCTACTATCACAACCATTCAACTCTGTAACTGTTTTAAAGTCACCATTGGCCTCATGGTGAAATCCCTGAGGGGTTTCCTTCCTCTCTGGCAACTGAGTTAGGAAGGACGCCTGCATCTTTGCAGTTACTGGGTGTACTGAAACATCATCCAAAGTGCAATTAAGGGATATTCAATGTGTGCTTTATTAATGTTTGCCTATCTACCAATAGGTGCCGTTCTTTTCGAGGCATTGAAAAATCTCCCTAGTCTTTGTGGATGAATATGTGTTTGAAATTCTCTGCTCGACTGAGGGACCTAACAGTTCATTGTATGTGTGGGGTACAGAGATGAGGTGTTATTCCACGAGGAGTCCATGCAACTTGTTTTGTGACATGTCAAGCAAATTGTTACTCCAGAACTTATTTAGGCTTGTTTAGGCTTGCCATAAGAAAGGGATTGAATACTTATTTACTCAAGACATTTCAGCTTTACGTGTTTGATTCATTTGTAAAAATGTTGAAAAACATAATTCCACTTTTACATTATGTGGTATTGTTTTTAGGCAAGTGACCTAAAATGCTCAATTTCATTCTCAGGCAGTAACACAACAACATGTGGAAAAGGTCAAGCGGTATGAAGACTTGCTGTATGTACATGAGATAGAAATAGAAGGAAGGCCGAAGAGAGAAAACAGTCGTATGATAAAGACAGGTTCATTTTTAAAAAGTATTATTTTACCCTTATTTTACTAGGCAAGTCAGTTCAGAACAAATTCTCATCTTCAATTACGGCCTAAGAACAGTGGGTTAACTGCCTTGTTCAGGGGCAGAACGACAGATTTTTACCTTGTCAGCTTGGGGATTCAATCTTGCAACCTTTCGGTTACTAGTCCAACGCTCTAATCACTAGGCTACCTGCTGCCCCATATGTAAGGAGTGGCTGCGGATCCAACTTTTATGGACCCCTCTTCCCGACAGCTGAATGTCCCAAAACTTCTGCGCATGTGCGGGATTTTATACCTTAAGCAAAGTCTCTGCTCTACTCATTGTAAAAACGCTACTCTGGCAAATGATGCTCATTTAATAAAAAGGTGAAGGGAGGGTGATCACAAAAATGTATGCTTAAAGTAGAGGTAAAGAAACACACGCTCAGAACCTGATTCCGATCTTCAGCTCTGGGGAAAACTTATCCAGGGGATCGGGACATGGGATCTGTGGATCCGCAGTTTCTGATTTGTGGATTTGGCTATTTCAGCCACACCTTTGCTGACAGGTGTACAAAATCTGGCACACAGCCATGCAATCTCCATAGACAAACAGTGGCAGTAGAATGGCCTTACTGAAGAGTTCAGTGACTTTCACCATCATAGGATGCCACCTTTACAACAAGTTAGTTAGTCAAATTTCTGCCCTGCCTGAGCTGCCCCGGTCAAATGTAATTGCTATTATTGTGAAGTGGAAACGTCTAGGAGCAGAAACTTTGCAACAGTCACTTCTGAGTTCCAAACTGCTTCTGGAAGCAACGTCAGCACAAGAACTGTTCGTCGGGAGCTTCATGAAAAAGGTTTCCAAGGCCGAGCAGCCACATATAAACCTAAGATCACCATGCGCAATGCCAAGCGTCAGCCGGAGTGGTGTAAAGTTCGCTAGCCTATGGACTCTGGAGCAGTGGAAACGTGCTCTCTGGAGTCATTAATCACGCTTCACCATCTGGCAGTCCAACGGACAAATCTGGGATTGGTGAATACCAGGAGAACGCTACCTGCCTGAATGCATAGCGCCAACTGTCAAGTTCAGTGGAGGAATGATGGTATGGAGCGGTTTTGCATGGTTCAGGCTAGGCCCCTTAGTTCCAGTGAAGGGAAATCTTTATGCTACAGCACACAATCACATTTGAATTCTGTGCTTCCAACTTGGTGGCAACCGTTTGGGGAAGGCCCTTTCCTGTTTCAGCATGACAATGCCCCCTGTGCACAAAGCGATGCCCATGGCAACAAAAAAATATGTTATATTGGATCGTGACTGAGACAACCTGGTTCAATTTAGGTCCAGAGGCAAAACCAGTTGAGACCCACTGCTCTAGTCCACCTAACTACAGCCTGGAATGTATTGTATGTTATTAGGCAAAGCCAAATGAGCTGGTCTCTTCTTTGCTTTATTCTATATGGTCCCTACAGGGTTATGAATAGAACCATCTGAACTGAGCCACAGGCAGACAGAGTGGCTAATATTAAAGGGGAATAACCCAATTCATTACAGTTCCCGTCTCTGTTTATGAAAATACTTATTTCCTCCAATCTAATTTTAATTGCATTGTTGATATTAGCCCTGCCTGCCTGATCACATCTGGGACAAAACAGTTATTATTATTTGTTGTTTTGGTTTGCTATTTTGAACCCGACATTCTCTGTTAGCTAGGGGAAATGGTTCAAGTGTGTGTGCGTGTGTGTGTGTGTGTGTGTGTGTGTGTGTGTGTGTGTGTGTGTGTGTGTGTGTGTGTGTGCGTATTGTCTGACAATAGCATGCGTTTATTGCCTTTTTAAAATCATGAGCACAAGAATTAGATTCTGCACACAGAACTGAATTAGGAGAACAGAGCAAAACGAACCCCTCCAACCCCCCAACTGAGCACTGATCTATGTGATCTATCTCTTCATATTGGAGAAGAGGAAAAGGATTTGGCTTGGTACAAATCCACATATCTGAAGAAAGGCCAGGCTGACATTTTACACAGCTGCTACATTTTATTACTGTGTGTGTGTGTGTGTGTGTGTGTGTGTGTGTGTGTGTGTGTGTGTGTGTGTGTGTGTGTGTGTGTGTGTGTGTGTGTGTGTGTGTGTGTGTGTGTGTGTGTGTGTGTGTGTGTGTGTGTGTGTGTGTATAATTGAGCCTAAAGTGGAGGATAAAGTGGAGATGGTTTAGATAAATCTGATTTGTGGAGGCCTTTCCTCCAGTTTACAGACCTATTTTGTGGCAGCCTACAGTCTAATATCACTCCACTCTTCCATCATATAGCCTACACACATCCCCACCTCTCAGTGGTTGAAGGTATCTTTTTACAAAAGGTGTTCATGCATTATGTTGAACAACGAGCTTTCACTGTCTCACTGCAAAATGAGACGTTTGTCCACATTTCTCCAAATGTTAATATTCGAAGTTGCCCCAAATGTCAAATTTCAAAGTCCCCCCTACCGGAGATGGCGGATTAGGCCCATGACCATCCCCGCCCACAACTCGTAGCAAAACCCAAGCCTACTTGACGGCGCTTCCCGGTTGTGGCCGGTTTTGACTTGCTTTGATGTAGGTATTACATAACTTGGTTAATTGAAACAGAAAGGCATTAAAGAAGTGCTCTGGAACTTTGGCGACTAGCCAGAATTTTTGAAAACTTCCGCTTTGGGCTGGATGTGTCATTGTGAAGTTCATACACAAATCATCTATTAGCAGAATTACTGTCCTCCCTCAATTAGCCACAAAATCTCTAGCGTGTGTGTGTGTGTGCGTATTGTCTGACAATAGCATGCATTTAAGTGACTGTTTTCTGGAAGCTGTACTGCGTCATTTCCTCAAAATATTCCTCCACGTGGACTAGCACCCTAGCAGTTCAGGTCAATGAGCGTCAGCCCTACGCAATTTGAGTGACGGCTAGCAAGATGCACACACAGCAGAGCGAGAGAGAGCAATGACGTGGTGCACATATCTGCACTTGCAGTGTAAACCATGGCATTGTTGAATACTTGTTTCTGATTGGCTTGAAGGGCAGTCTAGACCGTGCGTTATTTCCCTATAACGCACGGTATATCAGCACGATAGAATTCTATGGCAATAGTTCATTCTTACATGTTCTATGTTTGAGCTGCTTTTGAAAGCATACGTCGGATTGAAAACATTGGCATTGTCAAATTCGATTTTCATAATAGCAAGCTAAGACGGATGGTTTGGTTAGTTCAACTGTTTGGTTACCAAGGCAAATAATGTGGCTATCTAATCAACTTCTTAGCTACTTCAGTTGGTGTTGAACACATTTCTACCTGCAAATGAACACATTTCTAGCGGGAAATGTGTTAAATTATAGCCATGGTACAAAAGGGATAATCAACTCTGGGCTCTATGTGTTCTCTGGAAAATAACGCAACTCCGTGGAAAGTGATTTCTACGTCGTTCAGTATTTTCCAGACAACGCATAGCCCCTCATTTACTTTCCTTTTAAAGTACAGTGTGTGTTACGTTCAGAACTACTGACAAAATAAAATGTACAAAAGTACCAGAGAAGCTCTTTAATACCGATTGGTTAACAGTCAGGCATTAATTCCGATTGGATAGGGTTAGTCTTAAAGTTTGGGATATGGCCAGAGTGTGAATTATAACATGAAATTTGTGGAGGGGGGTCTACATTTTGTTACACAGGACCTCCTATGTATGTATGCGCCTGCGCCAGATAGTAAAGACATCATTTAACAATGTATTATTTTTAGAACCTTTTCATTTTTGTCATGAACACAACCACTGATGATGTTTACCATTTTATTGTCAAACTAATCTCTTCAAAAAGTCAGTTACCTGCGCGTGTTCATCCACTCCAAAATAGTGGGTTCAACCCCAGCCCCAGTCACTCATTGTTATTTTATTTCCTAGTGGACGTCCTGTGGACCTACAAAAACGTCAAATTTCAACCTTGAGTCTGGCGCGATCTCCCTGCGTAGAACACTGACTAATAATTCAAAAACTCATGTCAGTATGAGAACCTTCAAAGTAATGACTTTTACATGGATAACATAACCTTCATCTGTTATTCCCTTTTGCAGACCTTGTTGTGTAGCTCTGGTGAAATAGAAAGTAATCAGCCTGTACTTCTGTTTCTTTGTATCTTATGATGTGGTGGCTTCTCTTATGGTATTAAAGTCTTTGACTGTTTGGTACTGAAGATTTGTTTGATGGCAAAACAAAACAAAATCTGTCAATTCCATACAATATAGTATACATGCATGTAGCAATATGGTTGTTCAATAATGCAAACCATTGTGAGTCTGCTGAGACCTGATCCATTTCAGCAACATGAAGAAAGAAACTTGAAGAAAGTGTGTATGCGTGCGTGGCCTTGTCTGTGTGTGTCTGTGTGCGTGTGTGTGCGTGCGTGTGTGTGTGTGTGTGTGTGTGTGTGTGTGTGATGGCGTGCGTGCCCTTGTCTATGTGTGTCTGTGTGCGTGTGTGTGCGTGCGTGTGTGTGTGTGTGTGTGTGATGGCGTGCGTGGCCTTGTCTGTGTGCGTGTGTGTGTGCGTGCGTGTGTGCGTGTGTGTGTGTGTGTGTGTGTGTGTGTGTGTGATGGCGTGCGTGGCCTTGTCTGTGAGCGTGTGTGTGTGCGTGCGTGTGTGCGTGTGTGTGTGTGTGTGTGTGTGTGATGGCGTGCGTGGCCTTGCCTGTGTGCGTGTGAGTGTGCGTGTGTGATGGCGTGCGTGGCCTTGTCTGTGTGCGTGTGTGTGTGCATGCGTGTGTGCGTGTGTGTGTGATGGTGTGTGTCGTGGCATGACTGTAGGGGCTAGCAGATAGAGCCAGCGGCAGATGGCTTCTTCAGAATTAGACAGGGCCGGAGATGGAGGAGAGCAAGTCAGATGCCCTGATACACCACCGGAAAGGGGAGCACACTTACAATGGGAACAACAGACAGTGTTTTAAAGGGGGAATGTTCTGATATCTCCCGATAGAACAAAGAAGGTTTTGTGGGTATGGAAATAGGGCAGTGCATTGTGAGGGTCCTGGGAGAGAAGGAACCAGGTTGGAGCCGGACATATTCATATTTCTATATTTTCCTTATGCTGTTCGGTGACGACAACGCATAGGAACACTGCACAGGTGTCCTGAGTTTGCTCACGAAAGTGTTACAACTTCCGTAACGGGAAAAAAACGTGATAATCTTCGATAAGAAGTCGTATAATATTGATAAACCCACATCCACAACATTTTTGGATACTCAATAAGAAAATAGAAACTAAACAGGAAATAAGATATAATTGGATGTGATTGTGGCTGATTGGTTGGTTGACAAGTCAGTGGGTAAGAACATGATCATGGTTCAATCCTGATTCAGTTTTTCGATCGTGAGGTTACGATTGTGTGTGTGTCAATAAGAAGCAAAAAGACACAAACACGAAGCATTCGAGCTGTTCTAATTTAGGTTAGAATGAAATATTAAATCCTAACTGTGCCATGTTGTGTCCTACCTCAGTTTCTCGACAGGTACAGTGTTCCCTTCTTTCTGTGCTGCATTCTAAAGTGGATCTGCTCCCTATAGCGTCCCAAACGGGAGGAACACTCCTCCACAGACAGACGGCCATCTCTCCCGACCATCCAAATCCAGATTAAAAATGTAAGATTGAGTTGAAATCTGTATGATTGTTTAAAAATAGGAGGCAGAAGATAAGCAAACACCTGTTTCTGAGTTTCACTTCTGTCGAAAAAAAAGATTTGTTGTTTTATTTCTGGATATTCATCTAGCATTGTCCTGACACCAACATTATGCATAGAGATGCTATTGTCCTGATACCAACATTATGCATAGAGATCCTATTGTCCTGATACCAACATTATGCATAGAGATCCTACTGTCCTGATACCAACATTATGCATAGAGATCCTATTGTCCTGATACCAACATTATGCATAGAGATACTATTGTCCTGATACGATCAGTATGCATAGAGATACTATTGTCCTGATACCAACATTACGTATAGAGATCCTATTGTCCTGATACCAACATTATGCATAGAGATACTATTGTCCTGATACCAACATTATGTATAGAGATCCTATTGTCCTTATACCAACATTATGTATAGAGATCCTATTGTCCTGATACCAACATTATGTATAGAGATACTATTGTCCTTATACCAACATTATGTAAAGAGATCCTATTGTCCTGATACCATCATTATGCATAGAGATCCTATTGTCCTGATACCAACATTATGTATAGAGATCCTATTGTCCTGATACCAACATTATGCATAGAGATACTATTGTCCTGATACCAACATTATGTAAAGAGATCCTATTGTCCTGATACCATCATTATGCATAGAGATCCTATTGTCCTGATACCAACATTATGCATAGAGATCCTATTGTCCTGATACCAACATTATGCATAGAGATACTATTGTCCTGATACCAACATTATGCATAGAGATCCTATTGTCCTGATACCATCATTATGTATAGAGATCCTATTGTCCTGATACCAACATTATGTATAGAGATCCCATTTGACTGATGGCAAATTATGTAAAGAGGTCCCATTGTCCTGATACCATCATTATGTATAGAGATGCTATTGTCCTGATACCAACATTATGTAGAGATCCTATTGTCCTGATACCAACATTATGTAGAGATCCTATTGTCCTGATACCAATGTTATGTATAGAGATCCTAATGTCTTGAAACCAACATTATGTATAGTGATCCTATTGTCCTGATACCAACATTATGTATAGTGATCCTATTTGCCTGATACCTATGTTATGAATAGAGAACCATTTGCCTGATACCATCATTAAGTATAGAGATACTATTGTCCTGATACCAACTTTATGTATAGAGATCCTTTTGTCCTGATACCATCATTATGTATATAGATACTATTGTCCTGATACCAACTTTATGTATAGAGATCCTTTTGTCCTGATACCATCATTATGTATATAGATCCTATTGTCCTGATACCTATGTTATATATAGAGATCCCATTGTTCTGATACCAATGCTATGTGTAGAAATCCCTTTGTCCTGATACCAACATTATTTATATAGATCCCAATATCCTGACACCAACATTATGTATAGAGATCCTGTTGTCCTAATACCAACATTATGTATAGAGATCCCATTGTCCTGATACCAATGTTATGTACGGATATCCCATTTGCCTGAAATCAACATTATGTATAGAGATCCCATTGTCCTGATACCAATGTTATGTACGGATATCCCATTGTCCTGACACCAATATTATGTATAGAGATCCTATTTCCCTGATACCAACTTTAAGTATAGAGATCCCATTGCCCTGATACAAATGTTCTGTGTAGAGATCCTATTGTCCTGATACCAATGTTATGTATAAAGACCCCATTGTGCATGCATGTGTGTGTGTTTTTCTAGATTCATTATTCCTCTAGCTTACTATAAGACAGAAACATATGAACACACACTCTCTGCCTCATTCTCTCACTCAGCAGCTTAGTCCATTGTCTTGACTTCCAGTGAGTTTCCAACAGTGTCTACTGTATCTCTATGGTTTTACTAAGTACTGTAGCACACGCTGAATCCTCAAAGATAGCACCACTTCAGAAAATCTGCTCTGAGTCTCCATGCAAGTTAATTGCCAGACTTCAAATCAAGTCAAATAAAATTGTATTTGTCAAATGCGCCAAATACAACAGGTACAGTGAAATGCTTACTTACAAGCCCTTAACCAACAATGCAGTTTAAAGAAAATATCCCGAAAATAAAAAATATTAAAAAACAATTCAAGAGCAGCAGTAAAATAACAATAGCGAAGCTATACACAGGGGCTACAGGGGTACCAAGGTTACAATTGTAGGTCGTAGGAAGGTTACGATTGATACAGGGGTACATAATCAATGTGCTGGGGCACCGGTTAGTTGAGGTAATTGAGGTAATATGTACATGTAGGTAGAGTGACTGCTGAGTCAGAGTGACTATGACTATGCATAGAGTGACTATGCATAGGTAATAACAGAGAGCAGCAGCAGCGTAAAGGGGGGGGGGGGGGACATTGCAAATAGTTTGGGTAGCCATTTGATTAGATGTTCAGGAGTCATATGGCTTGGGGGTAGGAGCTGTTTAGAAGCCTCTTGGACCTAGAATTTGGTCCCATGGAGCTAGTTGTTGGCCATTGTCGCCAGGAGGGACAATATAAAAATTCTGCAATGGTTCTATAGCTTAAAAGCACATACTAGTTGTGTGTGAAATTCTGCTACCATAGTCAATTTCCTCTAAACATGTCCTAGCTGTGTGTGAAATGCTGCTACCGTAGTTAATTTCCTCTAGACATGTCCTAGCTGTGTATGAAATGCTGCTACCATAGTTAATTTCCTCTAGCCATGTCCTAGTTGTATGTGAAATGCTGCTACCATAGTTCATTTCCTCTAGCCATGTCCTAGCTTTGTGCGAAATGATGCTAGCATAGTTCCCTTCCTCTAGACATGTCCCACTATTAGTTCTACCATCTCAAACAACCAATAACTACCAAAAAACATTTAACAAAAAATATATGGGGGAATGGTCTCCCGAGTGGTGCAGTGGTCTAAGGCACTGCATCACAGTGCTAGCTGTGCCACTAGAGATTCTGGTTCGAGTCCAGGCTCTCTCGCAACTGGTCGCGACCGGGAGATCCATGTGGCAGCGCACAATTGTCCCAGCGTTGTTCGGGTTAGGGGAGGGATGTTCTTGTCCCATCGCGCTCTAGCGATTCCTGTGGCGGGGCATGCAAAATGCACGCTGACATGGTCGCCAGGTGTATGGTGTTTCCTCTGACACTGGCTAAGCAATGGCTAAGCAGAGATTGCAGACATTGTGTCACGAAGCAGTGCGACTTGACTGGGTCATGTTTCGGAGGATGCACGGCTCTCGACCTTCGCCTCTCCTGAGTCTGTACGGCTGTTGCAGCGATGGGACAAGACTGTAACTACCAATTGGATACCACAAAATTGGGGAGAAAAAAAATGTCAAATGCTAAAAAAATATTGAAATATATGGGGGATTGGAAAGGATGCAGAGAATTACATTGATAGAAGCCACAATCTATCTGCAATTATAAAGCTGATCTACCCCCTAATTAAAACAATAAATACAATCCTTTCAATCCAATCTTAGATAAATGTGCATGTCCTTGAGGTGGCTCTGACAATGAAAAATGCCTAATTACCATTAATTATTAACGTGGAAGGAAAGCTACATGTCGTAATTAAAAAATTATTATGACAGTAATTATTGCGCTGTGAGGTGTCTGAGGTTGAATTAATAAGATTATAAAGGTGTGAGGAAGGAGGAGGAAGAAGAGAGATTGCCTGCTGGTTGCCTCTATAGCCTCAAGCAACCTCTCCACACAACACTCAGGTGGCTGTGGTTATTCTGGAGTGTCTATTCTTGATCCAGTACATCACATTTGTCTTCTCCTGCCTTTGTCCAACAGAGATAGGAAAATGCTGTATGTGTGTGTGTGTGTGTGTGTGTGTGTGTGATGCAGTATGATGTTCCTTTTCTCCAGAGAGTTGTCTTTTGAATGTCAGCGGGTACTAAAATCTCTTTCTGTCTCTCTCTCTCGCTCCCCCCTTTCTCTCTCTCACTCCCTCTCTCTCCTCTCTACCTCTCCCTCTCCCCCTCTCCCTCCTCAGGGGAAGCCATTCTCCCCTGTGACTCTGCTCCCCAAGATTACGGGGATGAAAAACAACATCTCCCACCTGGAAAGTAGGCCACAGCGCAACACAATCTATCCTACTTTGAATCAACTTTTGTTCAGGATAAATGAGAGGCTTTTATATTGGATTTTTGTATGTTTTTTCAGGTGAGAACAACACAACTTTTCCCCTGTGGCCTTAATATTATACATGCTACTACCTCTCCATATAATGAAGACTGTATTAGTTGTCAAGCTGCTAAAATAGATTTGTTCTGTATGTGTTAGCATCACATTTAGGTATTGTCTCTGCTGACTCTGTGGGTGACAGCTAATTATCTAGCATGTTGACCTTCAACAGAGAAACACATTCATAATCACAGGAGCAGAGATGAACTAAAGGAATGTAATCTGCGGGGCTTTATCCACAAGAGAGATGTGGAGGGGTTTATTACCTCTCATAACCCCAGGCTCTCTCTCCCTCTCTGTCATACTCCATCTTGCTCTCTCTCTCATACTCCATCTATCTATCTATCTATTTATCTCTCTCATACTCTTATCTATTTATCTCTCTCATACTCTATCTATCTCTCTCATATTCTATCTATCTCTCTCATACTCCATCTATCTACCTATCTATTTATCTCTCTCATACTCTATTTATCTCTCTCATACTCTATTTATCTCTCTCATATTCTATCTATCTCTCTCTCTCATACTCTATCTATCTCTCATACTCTATCTCTCTCATACTCTATCTATCTCTCTCATACTCTATTTATCTCTATCATACTCTATTTATCTCTCTCATACTCTATTTATCTCTCTCTCTCTCTCTCTCTCTCTCTCTCTGTCACTCTATCCTTCTCTCCCATTCTCTCTTTTCCCTTCTCTTTCTCTATCAGTCCCCAACTCTCCTGGTTGCTCTCCCTCTCCTCCCCTCTCTGACCTTCTGAAGCATAGCCTTGAGGCAGAGCAACTGCCTGTCACTCGACCTTACCATAGTTTGGACCGTATAACCTGGCAGTACAGTAGATAAGGAGTGTTGGCAGGCAGGCAGGCTCGGACACAACCCCACTGGACGGAAGGGTGTGGGTGGTGGGGGAGGTTGGTCATCAGGCTAGGGCTCATTATTGCTCCAGCCAACTCCCCGCCCTCCCTTCCCCAGAATGTGACCTTCAGATCAGTGTGCATGGAGACCGTGCCACGGTGTTCTGGAGCCTGGCGTGCCACAGCGTTCTGGCCAACATGGCTTCCGCTCCAGTACTGCTGCTCTCTGCTGCTGTGGGTTAGATTGTGACTCTGAGGTAGTGTCAGCGATTAGAGCTCAGACACCCAGAGAACCCATAGCAGCCGGGCCACCCGCCCAGTCATTAACAGGCCCGCTCTCTCTCTCTTCCTCTCTTTTCTAATATTGACACCACTGTGAGACAAGACAAAGGAGTTTAACGGTCACCAGACCAGGAGTTCACAGCCTCTCATTTGGTTCACTTTTACTCACAATTTTGCTCAATGATTTAGCCCCTCATTGGCTAAATCATTGATGAGCGGGCAAGAGGAGAGGCTGGTGGTTAGAGAGGTCTGGGTACATGTGTTTTTGTTTGCATCGCCGGGCCCTTGGGGGGTGGGCATTAGGCATAGTGCTGCAGGCGGCAAAATACAGATTTTTTAATTGATACATTAAACAGACAAACAGATTGTACAACCTCAGGACATGAACAAAACAGGCGCGCAAAACACTCCCACAAGGGAACCTGTGAAACACTCTCTCCTCTCTTTTCCTCGGGGATCAACTTTTATTGCTCTGTCTACTTTAGCTCATGAAAAATAGTCACCTGTCCCTCGGAGAAAGAGGGTTGTGTACTTCTCTAGGGAAGCTAAACCAGTGCAGTGTTATAGATGAGGACTGTCAGACAGACACAGCCGGCCATGTGAAACCTACTTTGGTATTCACCTGCAATACAACCTCTCACGACACTGAGGTTGAAATAGTATTGTGTACAATGTGCACAATAAAGCACCTTTCATTTGATCCCCTGATTCAATAGAGAGTTGGAAGTTCTGTACTTGGTGAAACATTTGAGATTTGAGTCGATCTGCGTACCCCTGCCTTGCCTTGTGTTGTGTAGTATTGTGTTGTGTAGTAGCGTGTTGTGTTAACATGTCTGAGGTGTGTTGATACCTCCAGAGCCTAATGGCTGCGTAATTTAAACAGGAGAGCGAAGTGCTTCTCATTTGGCAGTGGGCTAATTAAAATGATTTATGCTAGCATGACATCACTACGAGCCCACTCGCAGCCCGCGAGATAAAAGGCTAAATTAATTAATCTATTTGCGAGAGACATAAATACTTTGTCGGCTTGGAATGAACAAGAGTGTAAACACTAGCCAATCAATAAAGATAATTAAAATATGGTGTCTGTGTGTATGTTGGACGAAGTGTGTGTGTGTGTGTGTGTGTGTGTGTGTGTGAGAGTGTGTGTGTGTGTGTGTGTGTGTGTGTGTGTGTGTGTGTGTGTGTGTGTGTGTGTGTGTGTGTGTGTGTGTGTGTGTGTGTGTGTGTGTGTGTGTGTAAGTTAGGAGTTAGGGTTAAGGTTAGGAGTTAGTGAAAAAATTATTTTGTGTGTCTGGCTGTGTGTGTCTATGCGTCTGTGTGTGTGTGTATAAAGAGTTAGATTGGTTCCATCGTGCTGTTTCTCGACCGCTTATGGGAGCTTCACATCGTTGTGAATGGTTTTCAGGTTAGAGTTTTTCATCATGAGTCTTGTTCTGGAGGCAGCTCTGCAGAGTGGTCACTAGCTGGCACAGCCACAAAGTCGTACAATCTGACTTTAAACCTAACCTTGCTTAAATGGTAAATGCATGGGTTAGACTTGCTGTGGAGCTTTATAGGGCTGTATAGAACACCATTGTATAGGACTGTATAGGACACCATTGTATAGGACTGTATAGGACACCATTGTATAAGGCTGTATAGAACACCATTGTATAGAACTGTATAGAACACCATTGTATCGGGCAGTATAGAACACAATTGAAAAGAACTGTATAGAACACCATTGTATAGGGCAGTATAGAACACCATTGTATAGGATTGGATAGAACACCATTGTAAAATCAAATCAAATGTTTTTTGTCACATACACATGGTTAGCAGATGTTAATGGAAGTGTAGCGAAATGCTTGTGCTTCTAGTTCCGACAGTGCGGTAATATCCAACAAGTAATCTAACCTAACAATTTCACAACAATTACCTTGTACACACAAGTGTAAAGGAATAAATAAGAATATGTACATAAAAAAATAACAAATAAAAATATGAATGAGGGATGGTACAGAACCGCATAGGCAAGATGCAGTAGGTGGTATAGAGTACAGTATATACATATGAGATGAGTAATGTAGGGTATGTAAACATTATATGAAGTGGCATTGTTTAAAATGGCTAGTGATACATTTATAACATACATTTTCCCGGTGGCTGGAGTTGAGTCAGTATGTTGGCAGCAGCCACTCAATGTTAGTGGCGGCTGTTTAACAGTCTGATGGCCTTGAGATAGAAGCTGTTTTTCAGTCTCTCGGTCCATGCTTTGATGCACCTGTACTGAACTCGCCTTCTAGATGATAGCGGGGTGGTGTAGGTGTCCTGGAGGGCAGGCAGTTTGCCCCCGGTGATGCGTTGTGCAGACCTCACTACCCTCTGGAGAGCAGTTGCCGTACCAGGCGGTGATACAGCCCGACAGGATGCTCTCGATTGTGCATCTGTAAAGGTTTGTGAGTGATTTTGGTGACGAGCCAAATTTCTTGAGCCTCCTGAGGTTGAAGAGGCGCTGCTGTCCCGTTGATGTGGATGGGGGGGGTGTTCCTTCTGCTGTTTCCTGAAGTCCACAATCATCTCCTTTGTTTTGTTGACGTTGAGCGTGAGGACTGTATAGAACACCATTGTATAGGACTGTATAGAACACCATTGTATAGGACTGTATAGAACACCATTGTATAGGACTGTATAGAACACCATTGTATAGGACTGTATAGAACACCATTGTATAGGGATGTATAGAACACCATTGTATAGGACTGTATAGAACACCATTGTATAGGACTGTATAGATCACCATTGTAAAGGACTGTATAGAACACCATTGTATAGGACTGTATAGAACACCATTGTATAGGACTGTATAGAACACCATTGTATAGAACTGTATAGAACACCATTGTATAGGACTGTATAGATCACCATTGTAAAGGACTGTATAGAACACCACTTCAGGACAGTTGTGAGTAAGGACTGATGATACCTTCGGTACAGTGCCTCTCTCAACGGTCTGTGACTTCTAGACCTGTCTATAACCAGGGTGGCATTTAGATGGAATTAAATGAGACACAACATTTTGAAACATGGGAAATACAGTAGTACCTGAACTTGTCCAATACGAATGTACATGTTTGTTGTTTTGCTTTTTAACGATTCCTGTTTTGTGCCAACTGAACACAACCAGATGGGAAATGATTGGGAACACAAGACCAACAAGATAGCAGACAAGAGAATATCAAAGTGTAGAGAAATACATGTTTGTGGCATAAGGGCTCCTGACTCAAGTGGATGTAACATTTTATATTCTATTTTCCATATGTTTTTAAAAAATAATTTGTGAACTCTTTCATGTATGCAACCTTTCTACCTGTCATAAGCCACAGGTGCATTTTTTACCACAGCTTAAAAGCAAGCAATAATACCTCCTCATAAAAACAGGACATACTGTACATTTATCCCTCACGCATATTCATGCTTTTTCTCACTCAGTGATTTACATATGGATGGGTGACAGTAGCCTACAGTGCGCTAGCTATTCTGAGTCAGGAAACAGTGAAAGACAAATAAATACAACAGTATCTTAAACATATTTCATTTGAATGAATCCCTTCGTTTGAGCTTTTCACACTTTCCTCCAACAATGTGGAAATTAGAAAAGGGGGAAATCTCATTAACTACCTTAGCTGCGTGTTGACATTTGATTTGCATCCTGCAAGACAAACCGCATCTCTTCATTTCACACTTTAGCCTTCCAATTTCCTCCTTCGATACGTCGGCAGCTCAGAAGGAAATAATGTATAATATTAATTTCCGTGGCTTTTTTATTAATGTGCAAAACACAAATGTCAATTACGGGCAGCGTATTCTCTCTTATTTCCCTTTGTTTACTTCTGAGCATAACCCCCCGAAGCCTCTAACCCGAGTCAGAGGGAGGGGTTTCTAAGTCGGTCGAAAATAGAGGTCGATTGTGATGTGGAGGAAGGAATGTCTCTAGTGACTCTACCACTCGTTTCAATCATTCAGAGTATAATCAAGCTGTATCTAGCTTCTAGATTCTAGGCAATCTAGAATGTCCTTGGTGGACCATTCTTGACACACACGGGAAACTGTTGAGTGTGAAAACCCAGCCGTGTTGCTGTTCTTGACAAAAACCAGTACTCCTGGCACCTGCTACCATACCCCGTTCAAAGGCACTTCAATATTTTGTCTTGCCCATTCACCCTCTGAATGGCACACATACACAAACCATGTCTCAATTGTCTCAAGACTTAAAAATCCTTCTTTTACCTGTCTCCTCCCCTTCATCTACACTGATTAAAGTGGATTTAACAAGTGACCTCAATAAGGGATCATAGCATTCACCTTGTTCCTAATGTTTTTAATGCTCCGTGCATATTTCTGTTGCCTTTGACAAGAGCACACAGCCCAGATGAGACTGACTAACACACAGGGACAAACTGAGCTAAACCAACCATCCGCAAAGCGAAGCAAAGAGAAGTGTGCTCCTGCTTTGCTTTCCCCAAAACTGGCCGTGATATCAGTTTCCACCATCTGGGCCAGGCAAATCTCAAATTCAGCTTTTCTTACCCGAGCCCAGAAATCTAACGGGCAGATTCTGTTCAAGCCGAGGCATTACGTCGAGAGTGGAACAAATGGGATTTCTCCTTTCTTTGATCTTTATGTTCAGACGCCCGCCATCTGCACGCAAACGCACCAGCGTGGCCCTCTAACATGTGGACAAACGAAATGCATTAACATTGAAGTGATGGCAATTATCCAAAGGTGCAGTGTACACATGACACATGCCGTCACCGTGCCGTCGCTGCTTATGTTCATATTCGATTATAGATATGAAAATCATATCGGCGGATGGGAATCGTATACTGGATTGGGGATTGGTGTGACAATCTGTGTGTTGGATGCAGGCAGCACTGAGCTAGAGTAACACCGGAGTAACACCGGAAGTGAGCCGGCAGTATTTTTAGCAGACCCACAGACAGGCTATACACGGCAAACAGAAGTCTAAATGACATGGTTTAGTGTAAAGATGCTATTCCTTTCGGTCCTCTGTTCCAGAGAGATTTACGCATAATCACATATAATTGGAGACTATTACGATCAGACAGCAGTACAGGCAGACAGGGAGCACAGGAGGAACATTGTGAAAAGGAGAGTAATCAGTAGGATAAGGTGTCTATCTGTTTCTCAGAAAATTTCGGATGTTTACCAGCCGTCTGAAACATCACACCCATTTTCCTGTATAAATGAAGACGGAGCCTCGTACGTTTGAAAGCGCAGGCATTTCATCCGATGACCAATGCCCCAGAATTAGTGCAATAGGATATGATCCCAAAGTATTTCTCCATCTCCCTGACTGCTGATTCTGTCACATCACCGGGGGAAAATGTTTGTTTTCCTGATAACTCCTGATGATAACTCATCCATCCACTCGTCCCATTTCCCCCAGTACAACTTCACCATAACGCTCTCCCTTAAAGCGCTCCCCTCCATAATGACTCCCGTCCCATTCACCCCTGTCTCATCGGCATTTGGACGTCGTAATTGGCCCAAATCATCATTCCCATCGCTCCTACTAAGAACAACCCTGCTAGGAACGTTTGCTTCTGCCTCCCTCCTGTGATGTAAATGAGGCCAGGCAGAAGCAAACGCTGGCAGATTGAAATGTTTCTCCCACACCTCATTAACCCTCCGAGGGCACGGGAAATAGAACCTTTGACAGGATGTCGGAGAGCAGTTAATGACCCAATCAGAGAGGTCGCCGTCAAGCAATTAGCATTAACCAAACGCCACAGGCAGCTGGGAGGATGCCTAAATGTGAGGCGACAGCCAGTTAGAGACAGGAGAGAAGAGAAGAGAGAAGAGAAGAGGAGTCCCCTGTGGAATGGCTGATGGGAGGAGGATGTCACTAAAGTCATACATCATTAGGCCTCAACTTTAAAATGATATCTGACATCCCCCTATTGAATTGAATTGTCAGGGATTTATACTCACAGAATATTCATTTGTTCTCCTAAGAATTTCCATTGAACATCCTGATATTACCCAAACTATTATATGGTCGTTAGCTAGCTTCAGCAACATTCCATTTGATATAACACTTACAGGTGAATGAATGCGTCATGATGCCAGTTCAATGGACTCTTTGTTAGGTACAAGCCATCCTTTCCACCTCAGGCTGTTCAGTCCTCTCCACTGTGTGGGCTTTGGAAACTTGCAGCACTATTCCCTCTCATCAGAACTCAGCCTACTCACTGTGTTGTTCACATGTAGCAGTAGTCTATTATGAGCCACACTAATATTACAGATAACATGTTCATTTTTCTATCCTCCTAGTCCGTCAACAGCTGTGTTACGTAACCTCCTCCACTCCCGTCGTCCCCTAGGTCCCCTGTACACCTTACTGAAGCAAAATGTTTCCGTGAAACATTCTTTGCGGGTGTTTGTTTTCGTTCTGTTGACCTAAACCCTTTCTTTGTTCTCAGGGAGCAGAATAAGCCCTCAACGTTGCATTATTGTGTACACAACATTTCAGATCAATCACAACCTCAACAACAATGTATGTTATGCTAATGTCATCTTCTGAGGTGGGATGTAGCTCAGGATCTACAGGTGGTGGTGTGGAACTGGGTTGTCTACAGGTGGTGGTGTGAAACTGGGTTGTCTACAGGTGGTGGTGTGAAACTGGGTTGTCTACAGGTGGTGGTGTGAAACTGGGTTGTCTACAGGTGGTGGTGTGAAACTGGGTTGTCTACAGGTGGTGGTGTGAAACTGGGTTGTCTACAGGTGGTGGTATGAAACTGGGTTGTCTACAGGTGGGGGTATGAAACTGTGTTGTCTACAGGTGGTGGTGTGAAACTGTGTTGTCTACAGGTCAGCTGAGCTCTATTCTTTCCCCCCTCCCCTCCAGAGGTAGAGGTGTGTTAGTTTTACAGATATCAGGTGCATTGCTTTATGATCTTGTAAATCATTCTAAGTACTACACCACCGACACGTTGAACCTGTGTTTCCCTCTGCTGTGCCATAGATGAGGAGAGAACGTTACATCTCTAACCCCCTGCATCAGTCTCATTACACACGCACGCACTCACTCTGGCACACGCACACACACCAACCCATTAGTCTCATTACACACAGCTGAAAAAACGTCTGTCTCTCTTTGCGAATCGTCGTCAGAATCATGTAAAAAAGAACTGGTTCACCTCATCGCAACCTCTCACAGCATTCTCCAACAACACAGTATTGGAACCCGGAACACAGAACCATGCCTGATCTGTGGACAAAACAATACTGTGCACTGCAGAACAGTACATACGGCTGGTCTAATTAACTGGTCCAGCTACAGACATGTTTAACCTGAATGACTAATATATCAGCTCATGAAGATATGACAGAGGTGACACCATGTGATGATTAGGGAACACGTACAGGCTGTATCAGTAGTACTCTGGATTGTTATAGAAGAAGAGTTGTTGTTGTTATAGAAGAGGATATTTTGTTATAGAAGAGGACGTGTTGTTATAGAAGAGGAGGTGTTGTTATAGAAGAGGATGTGCTGTTATAGAAGAGGAGGTAATTGTATAGAAGAGGAGGTAATGTTATAGAAGAGGAGGTAATGTTATAGAAGAGGACGTGTTGTTATAGAAGAGGTGGTAATGTTATAGAAGAGGACGTGTTGTTATAGAAGAGGAGGTGTTGTTATAGAAGAGGACATGTTGTTATAGAAAAGGAGGTGTTGTTATAAAAGAGGACGTAGAAGAGGAGGTAATGTTATAGAAGAAGACGTGTTGTTATAGAAGAGGACGTGTTGTTATAGAAGAGGAGGTAATGTTATAGAAGAGGACGTGTTGTTATAGAAGAGGATGTGTTGTTATAGAAGAGGAGGTGTAATTATAGAAGAGGACGTGTTGTTACAGAAGAGGACGTGTTGTTATAGAAAAGGAGTTGTTGTTATAGAAGAGGACGTGTTGTTATAGAAGAGGATGTGTTGTTATAGAAGAGGAGGTAATGTTATAGAAGAGGACATGTTGTTATAGAAGAGGAGTTGTTGTTATAGAAGAGGACGTGTTGTTATAGAAGAGGACGTGTTGTTAAAGAAGAGGAGGTGTTGTTATAGAAGAGGAGTTGTTGTTATAGAAGAGGACGTGTTGTTATAGAAGAGGAGGTGTTGTTATAGAATAGGGGGTGTTGTTATAGAAGAGGATGTAATGTTATAGAAGAGGGGGTGCTGTTATAGAAGAGGATGTAATGTTATAGAAGAGGATGTGTTGTTATAGAAGAGGAGGTAATGTTATAGAAGATGGGTGCTGTTATAGAAGAGAGGTGTTGTTATAGAAGAGGAGGTGTTGTTATAGAAGAGGAGGTGTTGTCATAAAAGAGGATATGTTGTTATAGAAGAGGAAGTAATGTTATAGAAGCGGACGTGTTGTTATAGAAGCGGATGTTTTGTTATAGAAGAGGACATGTTGTTATAGAAGAGGAGGTGTTGTTGTAGAAGAGTAGGTAATGTTATAGAAGAGGGGGTGATGTTATAGAAGAGAATTTAATGTTATAGAAGAGGAGGTAATGTTATAGAAGAGGGGGTGTTGTTATAGAAGAGGACGTGTTGTTATAGAAGAGAACGTGTTGTTATAGAAGAGGATGTAATGTTATAGAAGAGGGGGTGTTGTTATAGAAGAGGAGGTGTTGTCATAGAAGAGGATGTAATGTTATAGAAGAGGGGGTGTTGTTATAGAAGAGGAGGTAATGTTATAGAAGAGAAGTTAATGTTATAGAAGAGGGAGTGTTGTTATAGAAGAGAAGGTAATGTTATAGAAGAGGATGTGTTGTTATAGAAGAGGATGTGTTGTTATAGAAGAGGGGGTGTTGTTATAGAAGAGGAGTTGTTGTTATAGAAGAGAATGTAATATTATAGAACAGGACGTGTTGTTATAGAAGCGGATGTTTTGTTATAGAAGAGGAGTTGTTGTTATAGAAGAGGACGTGTTGTTATAGAAGAGGAGGTGTTGTTATAGAAGAGTGGGTGTTGTTATAGAAGAGGAGGTGTTGTTATAGAAGAGGACGTGTTGTTATAGAAGAGGATGTGTTGTTATAGAAGAGGAGGTGTTGTTCTGGAAGAGGATGTGTTGTTATAGAAGAGGAGGTAATGTTATAGAAGAGGGGTGCTGTTATAGAAGAGGAGGTGTTGTTATAGAAGAGGAGGTGTTGTTATGGAAGAGGAGGTGTTGTTATTGAAGAGGATGTGTTGTTATAGAAGAGGAGATAATGTTATAGAAGAGGACGTGTTGTTATAGAAGAGGATATTTTGTTATAGAAGAGGAGTTGTTGTTATAGAAGAGGACGTGTTGTTTTAGAAGAGGAGGTGTTGTTATAGAAGAGGTGGTAATGTTATAGAAGAGGTGGTGATGTTATAGAAGAGAAGGTAATGTTATAGAAGAGGAGGTAATGTTATAGAAGAGGATGTAATGTTATAGAAGAGGGGGTGTTGTTATAGAAGAGGAGGTGCTGTTAAAGAAGAGGAGGTAATGTTATAGACGATGAGGTAATGTTATAGAAGAGGGGGTGTTGTTATAGAAGATGATGTAATGTTAAAGAAGAGGAGGTATTGTTATAGAATAGGGGGTGTTGTTATAGAAGATTATGTAATGTTATAGAAGAGGGGGTGTTGTTATAGAAGAGGACGTGTTGTTATAGAAGAGGACGTGTTGTTATAGAAGAGGAGTTGTTGTTATAGAAGAGGAGGTAATGTTATAGAAGAGGACGTGTTGTTATAGAAGAGGATGTTTTGTTATAGAAGAGGAGTTGTTGTTATAGAAGAGGAGGTGTTGTTATAGAAGAGGGGGTGTTGTTATAGAAGAGGAGTTGTTGTTATAGAAGAGGACGTGTTGTTATAGAAAAGGACGTGTTGTTATAGAAGAGGAGGTGTTGTTATAGAACAGGGGGTGTTGTTATAGAAGAGGACGTGTTGTTATAGAAGAGGATGTAATGTTATAGAAGAGGGGGTGCTGTTATAGAAGAGGAGGTAATGTTATAGACGAGGAGGTAATGTTATAGAAGAGGGGGTGTTGTTATAGAAGAAGATGTAATGTTAAAGAAGAGGAGGTAATGTTATAGAAGAGGGGGTGTTGTTATAGAAGATGATGTAATGTTATAGAAGAGGATGTGTTGTTATAGAACTGGATGTGTTGTTATAGAAGAGGGGGTGTTGTTATAGAAGAGGAGTTATTGTTATAGAAGATGAGGTAATGTTATAGAAGAGGACGTGTTGTTATGGAAGCGGATGTTTTGTTATAGAAGAGGACATGTTGTTATAGAAGAGGAGGTGTTGTTGTAGAAGAGTAGGTAATGTTATAGAAGAGGGGGTGATGTTATAGAAGAGGGGGTGTTGTTATAGAAGAGGACGTGTTGTTATAGAAGAGGAGGTGTTGTTATAGAATAGGGGGTGTTGTTATAGAAGAGGATGTAATGTTATAGAAGAGGGGGTGCTTTTATAGAAGAGGATGTATGTTATAGAAGAGGATGTGTTGTTATAGAAGAGGAGGTAATGTTATAGAAGAGGATGTGTTGTTATAGAAGAGGGCATGTTGTTATAGAAGAGGAGGTGTTGTTATAGAACAGGGGGTGTTGTTATAGAAGAGGATGTAATGTTATAGAAGGGGGGTGCTGTTATAGAAGAGGATGTAATGTTATAGAAGAGGGGGTGTTGTTATAGAAGAGGATGTAATGTTATAGAAGAGTAGGTAATGTTATAGAAGAGGACGTGTTGTTATAGAAGAGGAGGTAATGTTATAGAAGAGGGGGTGTTGTTATAGAAGAGGAGGTAATGTTATAGAAGAGGAGGTAATGTTATAGAAGAGGAAGTAATGTTATAGAAGAGGACGTGTTGTTATAGAAGCGGATGTTTTGTTATAGAAGAGGACATGTTGTTATAGAAGAGGATGTGTTGTTGTAGAAGAGTAGGTAATGTTATAGAAGAGGGGGTGATGTTATAGAAGAGGATGTCATGTTATAGAAGAGGAGGTAATGTTATAGAAGAGGGGGTGTTGTTATAGAAGAGGACGTGTTGTTATAGAAGAGAATGTGTTGTTATAGAAGAGGATGTAATGTTATAGAAGAGGGGGTGTTGTTATAGAAGAGGAGGTGTTGTTATAGAAGAGGATGTAATGTTATAGAAGAGGGGGTGTTGTTATAGAAGAGGGTGTTGTTGTTATAGAAGAGGGGGTGTCGTTATAGAAGAGGAGGTAATGTTATAGAAGAGAAGTTAATGTTATAGAAGAGGGAGTGTTGTTATAGAAGAGAAGGTAATGTTATAGAAGAGGATGTGTTGTTATAGAAGAGGGGGTGTTGTTATAGAAGAGGAGTTGTTGTTATAGAAGAGGATGTAATGTTATAGAAGAGAACGTGTTGTTATAGAAGCGGATGTTTTGTTATAGAAGAGGAGTTGTTGTTATAGAAGAGGACGTGTTGTTATAGAAGAGGAGGTGTTGTTATAGAAGAGTGGGTGTTGTTATAGAAGAGGAGGTGTTGTTATAGAAGAGGACGTGTTGTTATAGAAGAGGATGTGTTGTTATAGAAGAGGAGGTGTTGTTCTGGAAGAGGATGTGTTGTTATAGAAGAGGAGGTAATGTTATAGAAGAGGGGTACTGTTATAGAAGAGGAGGTGTTGTTATAGAAGAGGAGGTGTTGTTATGGAAGAGGAGGTGTTGTTATTGAAGAGGATGTGTTGTTATAGAAGAGGAGATAATGTTATAGAAGAGGACGTGTTGTTATAGAAGAGGATATTTTGTTATAGAAGAGGAGTTGTTGTTATAGAAGAGGACGTGTTGTTTTAGAAGAGGAGGTGTTGTTATAGAAGAGGAGGTAATGTTATAGAAGAGGTGGTGATGTTATAGAAGAGGATGTAATGTTATAGAAGAGGGGTGCTGTTATAGAAGAGGATGTAATGTTATAGAAGAGGGGGTGTTGTTATAGACGATGAGGTAATGTTATAGAAGAGGGGGTGTTGTTATAGAAGATGATGTAATGTTAAAGAAGAGGAGGTATTGTTATAGAATAGGGGGTGTTGTTATAGAAGATGATGTAATGTTATAGAAGAGGGGGTGTTGTTATAGAAGAGGACGTGTTGTTATAGAAGAGGAGGTGTTGTTATAGAAGAGGAGTTGTTGTTATAGAAGAGGAGGTAATGTTATAGAAGAGGACGTGTTGTTATAGAAGAGGATGTTTTGTTATAGAAGAGGAGTTGTTGTTATAGAAGAGGAGGTGTTGTTATAGAAGAGGGGGTGTTGTTATAGAAGAGGAGTTGTTGTTATAGAAGAGGACGTGTTGTTATAGAAGAGGACGTGTTGTTATAGAAGAGGAGGTGTTGTTATAGAACAGGGGGTGTTGTTATAGAAGAGGACGTGTTGTTATAGAAGAGGAGGTGTTGTTATAGAACAGGGGTGTTGTTATAGAAGAGGATGTAATGTTATAGAAGAGGGGGTGCTGTTATAGAAGAGGATGTAATGTTATAGAAGAGGGGGTGTTGTTATAGACGAGGAGGTAATGTTATAGAAGAGGGGGTGGGTGCTGTTATAGAAGAGGAGGTAATGTTATAGACGAGGAGGTAATGTTATAGAAGAGGGGGTGTTGTTATAGAAGAAGATGTAATGTTAAAGAAGAGGAGGTAATGTTATAGAAGAGGGGGTGTTGTTATAGAAGATGATGTAATGTTATAGAAGAGGATGTGTTGTTATAGAAGAGGGGGTGTTGTTATAGAAGAGGGGGTGTTGTTATAGAAGAGGAGTTGTTGTTATAGAAGAGGAGGTAATGTTATAGAAGAGGACGTGTTGTTATAGAAGCGGATGTTTTGTTATAGAAGAGGACATGTTGTTATAGAAGAGGAGGTGTTGTTGTAGAAGAGTAGGTAATGTTATAGAAGAGGGGGTGATGTTATAGAAGAGGGAGTGTTGTTATAGAAGAGGATGTGTTGTTATAGAAGAGGATGTAATGTTATAGAAGAGGATTTGTTGTTATAGAAGAGGAGGTGTTGTTATAGAAGATGATGTAATGTTATAGAAGAGGGGGTGTTGTTATAGAAGAGGACGTGTTGTTATAGAAGAGGAGGTGTTGTTATAGAAGAGGAGTTGTTGTTATAGAAGAGGAGGTAATGTTATAGAAGAGGACGTGTTGTTATAGAAGAGGATGTTTTGTTATAGAAGAGGAGTTGTTGTTATAGAAGAGGAGGTGTTGTTATAGAAGAGGGGGTGTTGTTATAGAAGAGGAGTTGTTGTTATAGAAGAGGACGTGTTGTTATAGAAGAGGACGTGTTGTTATAGAAGAGGAGGTGTTGTTATAGAACAGGGGGTGTTGTTATAGAAGAGGACGTGTTGTTATAGAAGAGGAGGTGTTGTTATAGAACAGGGGTGTTGTTATAGAAGAGGATGTAATGTTATAGAAGAGGGGGTGCTGTTATAGAAGAGGATGTAATGTTATAGAAGAGGGGGTGTTGTTATAGACGAGGAGGTAATGTTATAGAAGAGGGGGTGGGTGCTGTTATAGAAGAGGAGGTAATGTTATAGACGAGGAGGTAATGTTATAGAAGAGGGGGTGTTGTTATAGAAGAAGATGTAATGTTAAAGAAGAGGAGGTAATGTTATAGAAGAGGGGGTGTTGTTATAGAAGATGATGTAATGTTATAGAAGAGCAGGTAATGTTATAGAAGAGGGGGTGTTGTTATAGAAGATGATGTAATGTTATAGAAGAGGATGTGTTGTTATAGAAGAGGGGGTGTTGTTATAGAAGAGGGGGTGTTGTTATAGAAGAGGAGTTGTTGTTATAGAAGAGGAGGTAATGTTATAGAAGAGGACGTGTTGTTATAGAAGCGGATGTTTTGTTATAGAAGAGGACATGTTGTTATAGAAGAGGAGGTGTTGTTGTAGAAGAGTAGGTAATGTTATAGAAGAGGGGGTGATGTTATAGAAGAGGGGGTGTTGTTATAGAAGAGGATGTGTTGTTATAGAAGAGGATGTAATGTTATAGAAGAGGATGTGTTGTTATAGAAGAGGATGTGTTGTTATAGAAGAGGAGTTGTTGTTATAGAACAGGGGGTGTTGTTATAGAAGGGGATGTAATGTTGTAGAAGGGGGTGCTGTTATAGAAGAGGATGTAATGTTATAGAAGAGGAGGTGTTGTTATAGAAGAGGATGTAATGTTATAGAAGAGGGGGTGCTGTTATAGAAGAGGAGGTAATGTTATAGACGAGGAGGTAATGTTATAGAAGAGGGGTGTTGTTATAGAAGAGGAGGTAATGTTATAGAAGAGGAGGTAATGTTATAGAAGAGGACGTGTTGTTATAGAAGAGGAGGTAATGTTATAGAAGAGGAGGTAATGTTATAGAAGAGGGGGTGTTGTTATGGAAGAGGAGGTGTTGTTATAGAAGAGGGGGTGATGTTATAGAAGAGGAGGTAATGTTATAGAAGAGGATGTGTTGTTACAGAAGAGGAGGTAATGTTATAGAAGAGGAGGTGTTGTTATAGAAGAGGAGTTGTTGTTATAGAAGAGGAGTTGTTGTTATAGAAGAGGGGGTGTTGTTATAGAAGATGGGGTGTTGTTATAGAAGAGGATGTAATGTTATAGAAGAGGAGGTAATGTTATAGACGAGGAGGTAATGTTATAGAAGAGGGGGTGTTGTTATAGAAGATGATGTAATGTTAAAGAAGAGGAGGTAATGTTATAGAAGAGGATATGTTGTTATAGAAGAGGAGTTGTTGTTATAGAAGAGGAGGTAATGTTATAGAAGAGGATGTGTTGTTATAGAAGAGGATGTTTTGTTATAGAAGAGAGTTGTTGTTATAGAAGAGGATGTGTTGTTATAGAAGAGGAGTTGTTGTTATACAATAGGACGTGTTGTTATAGAAGAGGAGTTGTTGGTATAGAAGAGGACGTGTTGTTATAGAAGAGGAGTTGTTGTTATAGAAGAGGACGTGTTGTTATAGAAGAGGAGGTGTTGTTATAGAATAGGGGGTGTTGTTATAGAAGAGGATGTAATGTTATAGAAGAGGGGGTGCTGTTATAGAAGAGGAGGCAATGTTATAGAAGAGGAGGTAATGTTGTAGACGAGGAGGTAATGTTATAGAAGAGGGGGTGTTGTTATAGAAGAGGATGTTTTGTTATAGAAGAGGACATGTTGTTATAGAAGAGGAGGTGTTGTTGTAGAAGAGTAGGTAATGTTATAGAAGAGGGGGTGATGTTATAGAAGAGGGGGTGTTGTTATAGAAGAGGATGTGTTGTTATAGAAGATGATGTAATGTTATAGAAGAGGATTTGTTGTTATAGAAGAGGAGGTGTTGTTATAGAAGATGATGTAATGTTATAGAAGAGGGGGTGTTGTTATAGAAGAGGACGTGTTGTTATAGAAGAGGAGGTGTTGTTATAGAAGAGGAGTTGTTGTTATAGAAGAGGAGGTAATGTTATAGAAGAGGACGTGTTGTTATAGAAGAGGATGTTTTGTTATAGAAGAGGAGTTGTTGTTATAGAAGAGGAGGTGTTGTTATAGAAGAGGGGGTGTTGTTATAGAAGAGGAGTTGTTGTTATAGAAGAGGACGTGTTGTTATAGAAGAGGACGTGTTGTTATAGAAGAGGAGGTGTTGTTATAGAACAGGGGGTGTTGTTATAGAAGAGGACGTGTTGTTATAGAAGAGGAGGTGTTGTTATAGAACAGGGGTGTTGTTATAGAAGAGGATGTAATGTTATAGAAGAGGGGGTGCTGTTATAGAAGAGGATGTAATGTTATAGAAGAGGGGGTGTTGTTATAGACGAGGAGGTAATGTTATAGAAGAGGGGGTGGGTGCTGTTATAGAAGAGGAGGTAATGTTATAGACGAGGAGGTAATGTTATAGAAGAGGGGGTGTTGTTATAGAAGAAGATGTAATGTTAAAGAAGAGGAGGTAATGTTATAGAAGAGGGGGTGTTGTTATAGAAGATGATGTAATGTTATAGAAGAGCAGGTAATGTTATAGAAGAGGGGGTGTTGTTATAGAAGATGATGTAATGTTATAGAAAAGGATGTGTTGTTATAGAAGAGGGGGTGTTGTTATAGAAGAGGGGGTGTTGTTATAGAAGAGGAGTTGTTGTTATAGAAGAGGAGGTAATGTTATAGAAGAGGACGTGTTGTTATAGAAGCGGATGTTTTGTTATAGAAGAGGACATGTAGTTATAGAAGAGGAGGTGTTGTTGTAGAAGAGTAGGTAATGTTATAGAAGAGGGGGTGATGTTATAGAAGAGGGGGTGTTGTTATAGAAGAGGATGTGTTGTTATAGAAGAGGATGTAATGTAATAGAAGAGGATGTGTTGTTATAGAAGAGGATGTGTTGTTATAGAAGAGGAGTTGTTGTTATAGAACAGGGGGTGTTGTTATAGAAGGGGATGTAATGTTGTAGAAGGGGGTGCTGTTATAGAAGAGGATGTAATGTTATAGAAGAGGAGGTGTTGTTATAGAAGAGGATGTAATGTTATAGAAGAGGGGGTGCTGTTATAGAAGAGGAGGTAATGTTATAGACGAGGAGGTAATGTTATAGAAGAGGGGTGTTGTTATAGAAGAGGAGGTAATGTTATAGAAGAGGAGGTAATGTTATAGAAGAGGACGTGTTGTTATAGAAGAGGAGGTAATGTTATAGAAGAGGAGGTAATGTTATAGAAGAGGGGGTGTTGTTATGGAAGAGGAGGTGTTGTTATAGAAGAGGGGGTGATGTTATAGAAGAGGAGGTAATGTTATAGAAGAGGATGTGTTGTTACAGAAGAGGAGGTAATGTTATAGAAGAGGAGGTGTTGTTATAGAAGAGGAGTTGTTGTTATAGAAGAGGAGTTGTTGTTATAGAAGAGGGGGTGTTGTTATAGAAGATGGGGTGTTGTTATAGAAGAGGATGTAATGTTATAGAAGAGGAGGTAATGTTATAGACGAGGAGGTAATGTTATAGAAGAGGGGGTGTTGTTATAGAAGATGATGTAATGTTAAAGAAGAGGAGGTAATGTTATAGAAGAGGATATGTTGTTATAGAAGAGGAGTTGTTGTTATAGAAGAGGAGGTAATGTTATAGAAGAGGATGTGTTGTTATAGAAGAGGATGTTTTGTTATAGAAGAGAGTTGTTGTTATAGAAGAGGATGTGTTGTTATAGAAGAGGAGTTGTTGTTATACAATAGGACGTGTTGTTATAGAAGAGGAGTTGTTGTTATAGAAGAGGACGTGTTGTTATAGAAGAGGAGTTGTTGTTATAGAAGAGGACGTGTTGTTATAGAAGAGGAGGTGTTGTTATAGAATAGGGGGTGTTGTTATAGAAGAGGATGTAATGTTATAGAAGAGGGGGTGCTGTTATAGAAGAGGAGGCAATGTTATAGAAGAGGAGGTAATGTTGTAGACGAGGAGGTAATGTTATAGAAGAGGGGGTGTTGTTATAGAAGAGGCGGTAATGTTATAGAAGAGGAGGTAATGTTATAGAAGAGGGGGTGTTGTTATAGAAGAGAAGGTAATGTTATAGAAGAGGAGTTGTTGTTATAGAAGAGGGGGTGCTGTTATAGAAGAGGATGTAATGTTATAGAAGTGGGGGTGTTGTTATAGAAGATGATGTAATGTTATAGAAGAGGAGGTAATGTTATAGAAGAGGGGGTGTTGTTATAGAAGAGGATGTCATGTTATAGAAGAGAGGGTGTTGTTATAGAAGTTGATGCAATGTTATAGAAGAGGCTGTGTTGTTATAGAAGAGGGGGTTTTGTTATTGAAGAGGGGGTGTTGTTATAGAAAAGGGGGTGTTGTTATAGAAGAGGGGGTGTTGTTAAAGAAAAGGGGGTGTTGTTATAGAAGAGGCAGTGTTGTTATAGAAGAGGGGGTGTTATTATAGAAGTTGATGAAATGTTATAGAAGAGGAGGTAATGTTATAGAAGAGGATGTGTTGTTATAGAAGAGGAGGTAATGTTATAGAAGAGGATGTGTTGTTATAGAAGAGGGGGTTTTGTTATTGAAGAGGGGGTGTTGTTATAGAAAAGGGGGTGTTGTTATAGAAGAGGGGGTGTTGTTATAGAAGAGGGGGTGTTGTTATAGAAGAGGATGTAATGTTATAGAAGAGGGGGTGTTGTTATAGAAGTTGATGCAATGTTATAGAAGAGGCTGTGTTGTTATAGAAGAGGGGGTTTTGTTATTGAAGAGGGGGTGTTGTTATAGAAGAGGATGTAATGTTATAGAAGTGGGGGTGTTGTTATAGAAGATGATGTAATGTTATAGAAGAGGAGGTAATGTTATAGAAGAGGGGGTGTTGTTATAGAAGAGGATGTCATGTTATAGAAGAGAGGGTGTTGTTATAGAAGTTGATGCAATGTTATAGAAGAGGCTGTGTTGTTATAGAAGAGGGGGTTTTGTTATTGAAGAGGGGGTGTTGTTATAGAAAAGGGGGTGTTGTTATAGAAGAGGGGGTGTTGTTAAAGAAAAGGGGGTGTTGTTATAGAAGAGGCAGTGTTGTTATAGAAGAGGGGGTGTTATTATAGAAGTTGATGAAATGTTATAGAAGAGGAGGTAATGTTATAGAAGAGGATGTGTTGTTATAGAAGAGGAGGTAATGTTATAGAAGAGGATGTGTTGTTATAGAAGAGGGGGTTTTGTTATTGAAGAGGGGGTGTTGTTATAGAAAAGGGGGTGTTGTTATAGAAGAGGGGGTGTTGTTATAGAAGAGGGGGTGTTGTTATAGAAGAGGATGTAATGTTATAGAAGAGGGGGTGTTGTTATAGAAGTTGATGCAATGTTATAGAAGAGGAGGTAATGTTATAGAAGAGGATGTGTTGTTATAGAAGAGGGGGTGTTGTTATAGAAGAGGGGGTGTTGTTATAGAAAAGGGGGTGTTGTTATAGAAGTTGATGCAATGTTATAGAAGAGGAGGTAATGTTATAGAAGAGGATGTGTCGTTATAGAAGAGGAAATGTTGTTATAGAAGATGGGTGTTGTTATTGTGTTCTTAATGCATTTTCAGTAGACAATGCCTGGCCCGGTTGAAGGCTACACACTATTAGTGGAAGGGTTGATTTCACTTGAGAATATAAAGATGACAAAGCTGCTTTGATATAATCGACTTTCATTCATAACCTTTATTCATCATTTATTCATAATTTGACTGTTTGATTGCATTCCTTAGTGCTTGATCAGGTTATTGACCTGTTTCTGTACATTTTGGGGACTTATTCACTCCTATTCCCAATGTCTAAATTGATTACAAACTGCTCTGCATACATTTTTTGGGTGTTTCTCTTGGTGTCTTGTGTTGATGCCCAATGCATTTCAATATGTTTGACTCAGATCGTGAACTTTGCGAGAGCAGTGACATTTGTGTTTTTAATTAAGCTAAAATACAGGAAATATTCATTTTGAGATGTGATTGATCAGTTTCTGCACCAAAGGCAAAATTAAATCAACAAACATCTTTTAATCCATAACATTGACTTTTGAGGAGTTTTAAAGTGTGTTTTACTGGGGAGAATGGCTTATCCTGAGGAGAGAGAGAGAGATTTCAGTCCAAGCTGGCACTCAAAAGACAACTCTCTGTAGAAAAGAAGCATTATCCACACACACACACACATACATACACGCACACATGCGCACACTCACAAACACCATGGTTTTGAGGTTGTATCATTAAACATTCATACCTCTATCATTTCCATATCCCGAGTCTCATACTTTAAAGAAAAAGATTATCACCATATTGTGTGTGTGTGTGTCTATATGCGTGTGTGTGTGTGTGTGTGTGTGTGTGTGTGTGTGTGTGTGTGTGTGTGTGTGTGTGTGTGTGTGTGTGTGTGTGTGTGTGTGTGTGTGTGTGTGTGTGTGTGTCTATGTCTATGTCTGTGTCTGTGTGTGTGTGTGTGTGTGTGTGTGTGTGTGTGTGTGTGTGTGTGTGTGTGTGTGTGTGTGTGTCTATGTCTGTGTCTGTGTCTGTGTGTGTGTGTGTGTGTGTGTGTGTGTGTGTGTGTGTGTGTGTGTGTGTGTGTGTGTGTGTGTGTGTGTGTGTGTGTGTGTGTGTGTGTGTGTGCGTGCGTGCGTGCGTGCGTGTGTGTGGACTGCCAAACCCATGGAAAAGTGGGACAGACATAATGAATCAAATTGACTGGGGACACAGAGAAAGGGGTTCAGTAAAAGAGGCCATCTTCACAGATGCTGTATGAAGTGGGGAATAAATTAAACATTACAATAGAAAAGGGATAAAACAAGAAAAGAACCACAAAAAGAGCATCTGGAAGATGCTAACATCCCCCCTGCTAGCTTGAATACACTCCCCGTTGTATCCGTCAAAAAGCTTTCAGAACACACCCACTGAAGGAAACACAACAGTCATATTGAATGAATGTAAGGTATAGAGGCAACGGTTTCAGAGCACTCCTGAGATGGATCCTGATGGCTGAGAGGGAGATACAGTGATAGTGCCATGTGTTGATAGAGATAAATCCCATCGAAGTCTGGGAAACCCTCTGGACCTATACTTAAATATACAGTGTCTTAATCAACAACAGTTTGTATCCTTTTCTGTGTGAGGGCTAAGAGATTTTGACAGCATCGGGATAGCTTATAGACCGCATGATCTAGATAGGTCTTTTTCATACGGCTTTTTGGGGATGTCTATTCCAGCTCATCTATATCCAGCTCAATACAATACACTTCAACTGTATAATTGCTTTGGAACACATTGTTGGGGAGTTCCGGTGCTGTGGTCACTGGTAGTGAGGGGGAAGTGGTGGGGGTTGTGTGTGTGTTTCAGTGGAGTTGAGCAGAGATTTTGGTTGATCTCCCACTCTCAGCACTGGTGATTTATTCAATAGCAGCCTGCGCTCCGGAGCTAAGAGGGTTACGGATGAGGAGAAGGGTACTATTAGGTTAAGTACCTTGGAACATTCAGAGGCATAATTGCACCAACCATGGGCTATTATACCCATTGGTGGCCTCACTTTCGCAAAGTCATATAGAGATAATTTAGTGCCAGGGAGAGATATGTATCAAATGGGTTGAATAATGTGTAAGAGTGGGATTTCACTGATGGTGACCAGTCCTTGTGTGCACTTCAATTTCCACCACTCTCTCAATTGTTCCAAAGGGATAATAGGACTCCTGCTCCAGAAGAGCTCTATTCTCTTATAAAGTCATTATCCCATGGATGGAGAAACCCAGGCCTTTGCTACGTTTGACTTTGATCTGGGTAGGACTTAACTGGTCTTCTCACAAAATGGCCTGTACCGTCCGAACACAAGCATCTTGTGACTCATCTGAAGTTGATGTAGCCGATCTGCCGACTTCTGTCTGTAGCGTTCCGGCAGTTTGGGTGACACACTAATACGGCGAGCCTCACACGAACACATACGTGCCAGGTTCCTTTGAACCTAGGACGCCCACAGGCCTCACAAGACTTCTTCTGAAGGTCCCCCGGTATAATTTGAAATAATAAACTGAAGTATATACAGAGACTGTTTAGTGCCAAAAATAAGTTATGAAATACAAAAAAAACTGTTTTTTAAATGTTTCCTGATCTTTCAGATAAACTTCTTTTAGATGTGATTTTGGGACCATCTGTTGTTCCATGTAGTGAATCTGTTAATTAATGTGTTTGTATTGGCTAAAAGCAGTAAGGCCAAAGAACGAGAATAAATACTTCAAGGGTTCTTAAAATTCTAAATCAAATAGCTAAATTATACTTTGTATGGCCTTTTTAAAACAATTCTACACACACACACACACACACACACACACACACACACACACACACACACACACACACACACACACACACACACACGCACACACGCACGCACGCACGCACGCACGCACGCACACACACACACACACACACACACACACAATCCATGTTTCTCACCATCTCACTCTAGTGAACAAGAAAAATGTCAAAATAATTTACAAAGTAATAAGAAAGTATTGGAGGGCTTTTGACCTTGTGTTAATAAAAATGATCTAATTTTGCTGAGAGAAACCTCTTGGCCCGGCCGATGAACGCCTCACGCCTCCACCGCCCCTCGCACCGCGGCGAATCAACCAAGAAATTATTACTGCAGCTTCATCAGCGTAACAAACCTTGCACATCATCACTTCCATCCGCTCTCCACGGACTCCTTTAGCACACAGGCATAATTAAGACAGATCAACAACTGCAACAGCACATGCTCACCCTTCTCGGACTGTGTGGGTGTTGCCAGTCTAATTGAGAGGCAGTTTGAGGCAACATCCAGTTAATTTTTTATCTCCAAAGTGTGTGTGTGACTCATCTCTGTGGCCACCATGTTCCCCTGTCACACCATCAGAGCTTCCTTCACAGCTCTGGAAAGTATGGATTGATAATTTATGTGATCAACACACACATTCATGCACACACACACAAACACACTCAGATGACACAATCTGTGAAGAGAGCAGGGTGTCAAGTTGAAGAGCTAGATTGAGTTGAAAAGAGCAAGGTGTCAATAAACATGTCAACGGCGAGTCATATGAAAGGCTCAATCAGTCCCTAAAATACAACATAACTTCAACATATTCTATATGACACGCTCTCACACACATCTATGCATACACACACTCACGTTTATGCTACCTACTGGGGCTGCTGGTTGAAGCACCACATTCTGAGGACACCACTTCCCTGACAGCCTAGAGACAAGCTGAAAACATCAACAAAAAAATATATAATAAATACATAACTTCAGATGTAATTCATTCATTTAAATAAGGTTAGATTGCATTGTGGGGACTGGAATGTGATCCATTTTGGGATGCAAGAAGAAACTCCTTATATGGGCATCAAACAGGAATGCTAAACAGCCTGAGTGAAGCATCTTTGTTATCCATAATCTGGCCAATAAAACATCCCAGACCCCTCCCATATACTCCACCCAGAATTCCAGCCTTTCTCCTCAGGCAAAGACTATACAGTTTTGTCTGAATGATAACGGCACTTTCACAGCGATATCTAGATTAAGACTCATAATTCCTTAATTAGTATTTGATTGTAAGCAGTCAAATCCATGTGGACATGAAGATGTACGCTTAAATTGGTCAATCTCGGAAGTCTAGATATTATTATGTAAGCTAGGTACATCATCTAGAGAATGCAAACAAATACTGCCTTCAAGTTGTCCGTGCACAATTCAAAGTTGTTTAATTTGGCAACAATTTGTTTATGAAAGTTGATTTAATGAACTTTCTGGTGGTCCAATATGGTGCGACAGCTTGCCTGCCTATCATCCTTCTGCATGTCAGTCGGTCTAGCTGATTCTTCTCAATGCTTTATGCTGACCAGTGTTTCTTATAGAGTGCCTTCTTGTTATGCTATTCATGTACTCTGGAAGATAGAACTCTGTGAAACCTTGAACATAACTGCAGTAGTGAATAACACATGGTAAGGTTAAAAGAAAGCCATCATGTTTATTTGTACAACCGTTAACTAATCCCAACACTGCCTAGGATCAACCACCCGTAACAAAAAACAACAAACATATTTGATAAGCAAACATACTGCAAATCGTTACTGTTAAAATATTGGGGTAATTTTGTGAATATTTAACATTGTACGTATTATCCTATTTCGTTTTGATTACAACTAGGGAGGCTGGAGGCACTGCATTTCAGACAGGCAGAGGGACAGACAGACAAAGAGACAGGCAGGCAGGCAGGCAGAGGGACAGACAGAGGGGCAGACCAACAGACAGATATGCAGACTGACAGATATGCAGACCGACAGACAGGCAAGGAGACAGGCAGACAGACAGATATGCAGGCAGACAGACAGGCAGGCAGGCACACACAGAGGCACACACAGGCAGGTGGAGTGACAGACAGACAGGCAAGCATATAGACATGCAGGCAAGAACGCATACACACACTTAGAAATAAGGTTCCCTGGAGTAGAACAAGATCAAAATACATGTAATGTACCTTGAAAGGCCTTAATGTATTGTGTGTAATTTACTGTCAAATAGATTCATTATAATGATAATATATGCCTAGAATCTCAGTTGGTGAAGGCCAGAGGACTGAATTCAACAAACATGTCTCTGTTGCCAAGAAATACAGTCATGGGAGGTAACTTTACACATTCACTAGAAAAGGCAACCTGGGAAATTATATTAGAAGTGTGACATAGTGGAGGCAAGGCTTTCAGATAGTTATTTTGGCCACCCATGAGTGGAAGTGTTGTACCAGTTTAAGTGTTCTATGGTAGAGGTACCTTTATGCCATTAACTAGTAGGAGTGTAATGGTACATGTATTCTTACTGAACTGTTCAGTTCAGGAGCCTCGGTTTGGTCCCCAATGTGAACCTGAATGAAGATATAAAAATAAAAACCTATGCCTCTTGAGGAAATCTGAGCTGAAAACTAGCTATTTCAATTCTGTTTAAACAGCTAGAGCCAATGCACATGTTGTAATCAACATTTTATCTTAATTGGAGCATTTCAAACTCTCTTTTTGTGAGGCGCAGCCAGGAACTAGTTCTGTACGATGGCAAGTGGTGGGTCCGTAAACCAGAATTGAATCCTCCATCATCGTTTAAATCTCCAGTTTGGGAACGTTTTTGGCTTCCCAGTAGATTACAACGGCGATGGACAGAGAGTTGTGGATAAAACATTACCAGTATGTTACCATGCTCAATGAGAATAGTCTACCAGGTGCACCTCAAATATGTTAACACATTTACGCCGACATCACGCCAGTATACCAGAGCACGACGTAAACACAAAGAAATATCAACACATCGTCTCCCCCTCTGCATTCAAGCATTCTTTGGCAGCCGATTCTGACCGGGCCAAAGAAATAACAGGAGTGATAGGTAGGCTGTTTATATTTGTTGCATTCTTTGGTTTATAGCCGCGGATATGCGCCCATTGACGGTTGAGAATGAGCCATGTTAGGAGCTTCCCTCTTACACCCATTTCAGCAAACCGGTAGTATCCACTCTAAATTAGCAAGCTAAATCTGAAGTTTTTAAATGACTTACAGCCCATCACATTATCCCAGAGGGTTGCAGACACACCCCTTTTATGAGAGTCACAAGTACGTATCTGGCACTGAAGGAGGCTGTGTCATGGTGCGTTCGTAACCAAGTGGGAACTTACCACATACGACTGGGAAAAATCCACTTGAACGACCCTCCAACTGGTAATTACTAGTAGGAAACCCGTCTATCATCTTGAATATCCACTTCTCCCACATAGTGACCTGTGACATCTACTACTAAGGAAATTACATCAATAACTGAATTAATTAAAAGCCATCAACACATTTTTTTGGGTTGAAAAATGTATCTGCTTTTGAACTCGATCATTTATTTACAAGCATGATAGCTGTACTTTTAGTGTGTGGTTTCTCAACAAGTTCAAATCAAATTAATTAATCCAACTGGTATTTACGACTGGTAAATTCCCACCTCCTACATGGTTACAAACTCATCATCAGAGTGGAAACTTGAGAGACCCAACATAACCATCCTGTCAACAGAAAATGCCAGGAACATTGTGAATGCTGGACATTGTAAAAGGCATTTAATTTTCCTGCTGTACCGAAACTGAATCGTGACCCCAAAATCTCAGTAGTTACCAAACCGTGGCATTGGTGAACCGTTACACCCCTACTTATAAGGAACCAATGGCTTTGTCACTGTGGTGGTACTATATACTTTTGCACCTGTAGAGAAATGTACTCTCTGAGGTACAGTATGTACAATTATGTACCTACTGTATAACTAAAAGGACAAAGGAGGACTTTACAGGTTACCACCCCAGTGACAAGCATTTGTACCCCTTTAGGAACAAATCTAAACCTACAGACAGACTACAAACTTTTTGGGTAGTCCTTCTCACATGTTTTGTAGTTCTGTTCTTGACATAATACTTCACTGCCCGCCAGTCCTGCATGCTGTTTACAAACGGGATACTGCACTCTTTTTACATGTTTTCTTTTTTTTAAGTGTAGAAATAGTACGTTACAATTTTGTGAAGTTACAATTTTTTATAATTTCATCTCTGAAAAATGTTTCTTCATTCACAGTGTTTTCAATATAGAGCTATTAGCCGCACTATTTTGGTTGATTTTGTGATCTCCACATTTTAGCTTGTGGCTCACATGACCTTCCAGGAGTTTCTTCAGTCAAGTCTGTATCCGTCTCTTCACGTATTTCTGTTTGACTAAACTGTTGGCATGGTGCCCGTTCAACATCTGAAAGGGAGTTCCCAATATCGTGGTGCAAATCCGTTTTGTCACGAGATACATGAATGAGGCCACTGTCGTCAGGGAAGTTTCCCCTTGTCTTGTTTGGTTAAAGACCATCATTTGTGACATAGCGACTTCAGCCAACTGTGACCACATCTCTCTCCAGCATGCCTTATAGATATGTTTGAAGTCCACCTCCAACTTCTAAGGCTTTTTCTTGAAAATTCCCAAAAATACACGTGTAAATCCAGATTTTCTCTAAAATACAACGATATACACACAATACAACTAATGAATAATGTGTGTGTAGATTGTGTTCGATAGAGTGGACATGTTTAACTATACTGGTGGGAACCAGAAGTCCCCACACGAACAGTAAACTAACAAGAATGAGACAAACTGGGGACATTTAGCCGGTCCCCACAAGGAAAAAGGCCATTTCTAGAATTAGAGTTAAAATGAGGGTTTCATGGTTAGGTTAAGTTAAAGTGTTAGCGTTTGGGTTTTGTGTGTCTGTGTGTGCTGGGTGTTACTGTGTATGTCATTTCACGTCCCTATTGTTCCATGAGATGTTGTTTTATGAAAAATAATGTAAACGTAATTTTGCTGTTTGCTTGAGTAATTAAAGATGGAAGGGAGTCCAAATAAACAAACAATGTGAGTGGTGGGGCGACAGTGCCACTATTTCACAGATCGCAGATTATTGGATTATGTTATTTTTGAGTAAACCATTTTTTTGTTGGATCGCACCTTTTTTTATTACTATGAAGGAAATAGTAGTATTTAAGTATTTAAGTGCCTATTACGTAAAAAAAATGTTTTGCCTTCTTTTACTGATTTTAGCTCATAAAAGCTTTGCAGAGTAATACATCCAAACCCTTTCAGAACGACATGAACAAAGATGGATCCAATTCTAGTTCACAAGAGAATGCCAAGACAGTGCCAGTGTCTTCCAGCCCCAAAGTTTGAGAAGAAGCTGTTTGGCTTGCAGTCGGATGCATTGCTTTCAGAACAGAATAAAACTGTGCCACTCCCACAGTTCTATGACTCTCTCAATGAACAGACCTTTCCAGACTGCAAACAGACTCCACGTTGCCTCGTACTTAAGAACAGCCCTTAACTGTGGTATATACTGTATATTGGCCATAAAACACACCTACTCGGGGCATATTGCTTAATTATAAACTGGGTGGTTCGAGCCCCGAATGCTGATTGGCTGACAGTCGTGGTATATCAGAACGTATACCACGAGCATGACAAAACATTTATTTTTACTGCTCTAATTATGTTGTAAACAGTTTATAATAGCAATAAAGCACCTCAGGGGTTTATGATATATGGCTAATATACCACGGCTAAGGGCTGTGTCCAGGCACTCCACGTTGCATCGTGCTTAAGAACAGCCCTTAGCCATGGTAAATTGACCATATACCACACCTCCTCGGGCCTTATTGCTTAAATATACCACACCTCCTCTGCCCTTTTTGCTTAAAAATAGATAAAGTGTATAATTCTTTCCCAGCTAACAATGAGGAATCGGCCAAGAAGCGTCCCTCTTTCGGGAGGCCGGAACTGATTGAATAGGCCCAGAACCGGGTGTCGGATTTGGACCTGAATCAAAATGAATGACTGCCCAGAATCGGCCAAAGTACATCAGGCCGTTTCCATCTACCGGAATTCAGCTGACTTTGCCAGCATCTTACCAGAATCCCCCAGAAGCGGCCCGATGCAAATGTAAGTAAATGTATACAAAATTACCAGATTTAGTCATTTTAAATATGAATAGATTTTACGCATACAAATTATATCCATCCAAAAAAAAAAATGTTGTGTCGGAGGAAGCACCATACAACTGGTGACTGTCTCAGCATGCATACACCTGGCCCACCACAGAAGTTGCTACAGTGCGATGGGAGAAGGACATCCAGGCCAGGCAAACCCTCCCCTAACTCGCGGCCAGCATGGGTCTTGAACCAGAATCTGTAGCAACGCGATGCAATGTCTTAGAACGCTGCGCCACTCAGGAGGCTCCAGCCACAAAGTTTTTAATGCTTATCAATTGCCAAAATACTAGAATACTACAAAGGACTATTAAAGAATTTCATTTAAATGTTGATTGTATTTTTTTTATCACAGAAACAATGAGAAAATATGGAAAAATAAATAACATTTGGACCAGATAACTATCACCGGAATCGGCCCGAGCCCCAAGTAAATGTATACATTTGGGCCAGATAACTCTCACTGGAATCGGCCCAAGCCCAAGTGATACATTTTGGCCAGATAACTGACACCAGAATCGGCCCGAGCACCAAGAAATACATTTGGGCCAGATAACTGACACCGGAATCAGCTCGAGCCCCAAGAAATACATTTGGGCCAGATAACAAGACACCGGAATTGGCACGAGCCCCAAGTAATACATATGGGCCAGATAACTGACCCCGGAATCGGCCCGAGCCCCAAGTAATACATTTGGGCCAGATAACTGACCCCGGAATCAGCCCGTGCCCCAAGTAATACATTTGGACCAGACAACTCACACCGGAATCGGCCCGAGCTCAATCCCCGCAACCTAGCCATAAGTAATACTGCCGAAGGAGGCCCAGACTCGTCGGCCGTGTCTGACTCTCAGCCGAGTGCCCCTACTCTCAGCCGGAATCGCCCCAGATCCACTGTGCTAGTTTGTTTACTTCTAAGTCTTCCGTCTATTCAGTCTTCTCCTCCTTCTTGCCATCCTTCTCTGCATCCTTAGTCTTTAAAGGATTGTCTGCTAGACCAACATAACATCATCGTCATTTTACACAGTAAACTAGCACTCTCATTCTAGGGTGGTTTCACAAAAAGCAGTATAGCAGTAGCAGTGCATGGGTCAGTGCAGAGTTTGACCCTGCAAGTCAGAGTCCTGTAACAGTGATAGGGTGTGTGGAGGTGAAAGGGGGAGAAAGGGACGAGCAGTTTGTTTAACCCGGGGCGGGCGGGTTGGGATGGGTGTCTGCGGGTGTACAAATTGAGGCCTTTTGGGGGGCTGGGGAGGGAAAGCACAAAGAAGGGAGCAGGTTAAAAGCATTATCACAATCAAGAGTCTACACTCTGTAAGGCATCGGACGTGCTTAAAGGTTAGAGCAGGGGTTGACAAACTTTTTGGCACGTGACCCCACCGGGTAAAAAAAGTTATGTAATAAACTGATCATGTACTAAACACTTTTTGGGCTTTAACGTTCTATCACAAATCATTCTGACAGTATTTTTTACAATATTTAAATCTAAAGACAGTATGGTCTTTATGCATCAGAAATGTATTGGGAAGGTCAGACCATCAGGCAATTATGTTGTATGATTTTCTATGTAGAAAATAACATCATTGTTGATGATGTTCTCCCCCCCCCCCCCCCAGTCTGCTTTAGTGCCTGTTCTTGTTCACTCCGTTATAACAGCTTGTGGGCATAGTACGGGGAAACAGTACATTCGTACATGTTCCTGGGAGTCTTATCTTTCAGTGATGGGGTCCTACTATTTTTAAGCATAAAGGATTCAAAAGATAGAGCCAGCAATCAAAATCATACTGGGGTCTGACTACAAATACGTATCGCGAGTGATTCAGACCTAAATGAAGCTTAATGAAGCTACTGATACCTGCCGCCAAGCCACCTAACATCTTCCTAGAGCCATAAACTACTGTCATGAATTAACATGGACTCTCAGTGGAGACATTTTTTTTTCTTAGGCGTAAACTGCCAACGCGTTCATGTCACGTGACACGTCATGTAGACGTCAGTTTATTATTTAAGATCTTGCCACGAATACCTTCAGAACTTCTACAGGGTGCTTTCCCCACCCCCTTTTTTTTTTTAAACATATTTTTCATTGGCAGAGTAATCTAATAAATGTAATATGTCGATTTAGCTCAAATAGGCCTAACACCTCTATAAAAAAAGAGATTAAGGTAGTTGACTTGCAGCCAGACACCATTACTGTATAGATATAGGCCTATTTTTAAAACCAATATGGGCACAAGGGCTTTGTTAGAGCTCCATTCAGAAATAAGAGGTATATTTACATTTCCGTTTCACAGAAGCAATCACTGTCACCATGCACTCTTTAGGCTATATGCTATCAATTTCTGTGGAGAGATTGATGTCTTGTGGTTAAAAGCAGGGCTTGAATTGAGGGGGTATGTGAGGATATAACCCTTGTTATAGAGAAGTGCAGAAAGCATAGGCTACCCCTTGTTGGCTTATGAACTGTGAGGAAAAAGCAATGGTCCAGCTTAAACAATCTAGGCAAAAACAATGTTTAACTCAGCAATGCTTTCTGCATAGTCTACCAGCCTATCTGGCTCAGCCTCAGCATGGGTTCATAGAAGCCTATAAAAACATATATTTTTTTAATATAAATCAAGTATCATTATCCCTAAAAAAAAGTGTTAGGCTATGGCTATAGCAAAATACCCCAGAAATATGAGTGGTAGGTCTATCCATAGACCAAACAGTTTAACAGATAAACACATTTGAGGGGGGAATTGCATTAAATCAGTGCAGTTGCGTTCTTGCACATAACCTAAGTCAACAAAGACAGAACATCAATTAGACAACAATTACATTGCTCTACTTAGGAGACACTGTCAGCATTACAACGTATTGCATGACAGGGTAGTGAATTACTCATCATCACTGCTCTTCCAAGATGGGTGGTAATTTCATCTAGTATCTTCAAAAAAAGGTTCCTCACTTGTGTCTCCATGGCCAGTCTGAAATACCGTAACTATAAGTCAACTCTTCGCCGGCCACACCTCGAGTCATGAGGAGGCACAAGTGTGGCTCATCGTTGACTTATATGGCCTTCATTTTGAGGTTGTGTCTTTAGAGATAAACATTAACGAGTCTCCCAAGGGAGGACTCCTCTTCAGATGCATCAATGCTGCATAGAAACATAAAATTGAAATCATCCCACAGTTGAATGAATATTTTGCAGCGCAGGGTTTCTACTTCAGAAAAGTCCTGTTAAACGGGCTGTTAAACATAGAGTTCAGATGCTCTGATAGCAAACCAGTTCGTCTGAAGACTCATATTCTTCTCATTGTTTAGGTTAGGGACAAGGTCAGATTAGGATCTGAGCCTGAGATAGGCCAACATATTGTGCCACCAATCATTAAAACGACTGTCTCCATTTGGATGTTGCTGCTGTTCTAAGACCTCAAAAGACAGTATTATGTTTTTTTTTCACTCGTCAATCTTACTTACCACCATTTTCTACCTGTCTATTGAAAATCTAAAAGAAACACCCTTGCAGAATCAATGTACAGATCAGCTCGGACTTAGCTCTTCTGCTGTGTAAGCAGTTCTCCTCGGTGCTCCACAGTAACATCTCCCTTGGATATGAATTCAGTGGCAAAAACTACTCGTCCTTAGCAGACATAAAATCTAAATATTAGGAGTTATTACATTGTGCTTGTCAATTGTTGCAGAGAATAATTACTGTAAGGAGCCCCTGGGCTGCTACCAAACTGTGATGTGGGTGTTGTAAAGTGCCTTGCTACGGGGCACAATGGCGGTTGGTAGCATACAGAGATATTGAAGCCCGATCGGTTACCGCTTCCATATCCCTGTGTACTACCTACCACCTTAGGGCAAGGGACTTGACTGCTAAGTTATCTCGGGGCGCTGCTCTTCTGCAGTATTTAAACGCACTGGAAAATCACCCCAAATCAATCCAGACATAATGTGAAATGTGTATTGTAAAACTCTATCACTCCAGTTGTATTGGCTACAATTAGTTTAAGTTAGTAGTTGGTATTTAAACAGATCTGAACCTTTTTCCAGGCCCCTGACTACCATCTGTTTATATGATCACCCCATTCAAAATGCCAAGCTCTTTCAAAAACAATTGTTCTCAAAAAGTGATCTCACACTGTCTACACGTGATCTCACACCGTCTAAATGTGATCTCACACTGTCTCACACATATCACCAGCAATCCTTATCAAAATTAGGTTCAGGTGTGCAGCAGGGGGTTTGGGGAGGGGGATGCACTGCACTGGGAGGGGGATGCACATTTAAAAAAACATTTTTTTTTAAGTGCTGCATCAGAAGTGTCTGTACTTTTTTAGACAGAATTCTGCCCCTGCATTTAAAGTTATAAACGTTGCCGAGTTATGTTTTGCTGTGTTGTTTATGCTGTTTTTATGGTAGGTTAGCTAGAACGTGCTTTCTTTCTACTAAATGTCTTGGTAAGTCACGATATTTAACTTTAAAGTACCTTTTTAGGAAAGAGTGGTCTTCGTGCAGCAGCAGTTAGGGCTGTGATAGACAGTTCTGGTCGCCTAGTGATGTAAAGTAAAGTAAAATGCAGTTCATGTCTCCAGAGGAGGTTTGGTGTCGGCGATTAAAAACCCGTAGTGTAGCCTACCCTAACAGACAAACAAACATGCCATAATGGTTTCAAGGGGCAACATACCATTATATCTGAAAAAGGTCATCGATAACAGGCTAGACCAGGAGCTAGAGTTGACAGGTCAAGTTAACATTTTAAGAACAGTGACCACTCAAAACCTGCCCCAAAGGCCTGAAAAAAAAAAGAGGAGTTACCATATTTATACAATAAACCCTTTTTCCATAATGTTATCGAGCCAATTAAGAATGAATAATCTAGTAACTTGTAACGACGTTAGAAGCTAAATGTTTTTCCTCAAAATAATAATTAAAGATAATTCGTCATTATTAAACTTGCCAGATAATGTTCCATCAATAGATGTCCATTTAACTGGTTTTACTGCTATGATTAAGCAATAAGGCACAAGTGGGTATGGTATATGGCCAATATACCACGGCTATGGGCTGTTCTTAAGCATGCCTGGATACAGTCGTTACCCATGATATATTGCCATATACCACAAACTGCGGGGTGCCTTATTGCTATTATAAACTGGTTACCAACGTAATTAGAACAGTAAAAAAGTATGTTTCTGTCATACCCTTGATATACCACGGCTTCAGTCAAATCAGCAGATTTGAACCAGATTTATAATTGTAAATAAATCCCCTTGGCGCCTGTGCATAACTATAGATAAATCCGACAGGAGAATTCTGGCAATTATGCTGTTATTATGTGCCAGATGTTTAGACTACAAACTGTTATAAATGGCCCATTTGCAAGATTGACTTGTCATTTCAATAGGCATAGGCTACAGACGAAAATATGGGTTTATGATTGTAATTTAACTTTGCCATGGTTTGCTTAGATAAAGGCAGGTAACCTACAGCCCCTGATATGTCTACATCGCATTTCAGATTGTCTAGAGTAGCCTTGACAAGATGTAGGCAATATGTAAACTGAACAATTTAGCAGCTTGCTTAGTTCAAATTAACAGACACATTTATTAAACATGAATAGCGAGGCAATTTCGAAATGTATCATTCTCCCAGTGACGATTTTAGAATGTCAATTTTGGTGGGGCAACAAAACTCAAAAAAGTGGGATGCATGCAGAGCAAAGCCACTACACAACACAACACTAATTGTAATTGCACTATAAAGGTGACAAACGGTGCCCAACAAACTGTTAGGGCCTACATAAAGCTGTCCCAACAGCAGAGTCCCAACATCTTACCAATGCTTCACCTGGCTATCAGCGGAGCCTTGTCTGGCAGCTAAACAGTTCATTCCGCCTCATTTACTGCCTTTAAAAAAACACAGCTGATATGGCTGACTTGCTTAAGAAAATGTGATTTCTACTGACAATTGAGATGTACAAACTATAGCACAAGGGGTCAACAAGCAGATAAGAGGCAATCTGTAATTAAGACATTAGTGAGCGAGTTAGGACGGACGTAGTCAATATAACTATTTGTTTAGCACTTTTGAAATGTACAGCGACAGAATTCAGAACATGGGCCGTTCTTACAGTGTTCTCCCTGTACACCAAGTCAGAACCATAGGATAAATAAAGGGGGCATATAAGCAGACAATGAAAGCTTTTACAAAATGTGATTATTACATTTCTCTAAAAACAGGTTTTGAGCTACATGTGCACCACCAAGTCAAAACAGTAGGCAAAATTAAGAGGGGTAAATAGACCAAATTATTAAGATGAGGCACATGGGCTACTAACAGCTTACTACACAACATACACGTAGTATTAATTTCTTAGCTACAGTATACATATCTCCCTGGCATATTAAATAATTTATGCAGCAGCATACGATACAATTTTAGACTCACCTTGTTGTGCTGTGCTCACTTGAGCAGGAAGGTGGCACGGCGGTCCTTCGTGGGCAAATTTCATCATCAAAGTCTGGCATTCTCTGGATTTATGGTGCTTTCAAGACAACTGGGTACGTGGGAAAAAAACGAGATTGAATCATGATGACGTCATTGATCTTCAGGTCGTAGGTCTAGAAAGAGGCCCGAGTTCCCAATTTACAATTCAAAACCTATTTCCCATTCAGAGCTAGTCAGAGTTAACAGTGAATGTTTATCATTTTAAACCTGGAAAAGAGACACTTAATCCCATATTTGGGACCACACAGCCACTCCACTGAATAGCAGGCTAGTGCTTGCAGTTAGCCACTGTCACTGATTCCTTCCAAACTACTCATAGTTGAATTTGAGATTTCCAACTTGTTGTGTAATGTTTATGTCCAATGGCCGATGGGCACTGATACGTTTTATCTATAATTACTTTCCATTATTTAAAAAAGGATTTGCCAGTAGATTGTCAACTTGATTCATGATGATGACTGCTAGCTAAGATTTAGAAAGTCCAATCAAAGCTACTGTAGATATAACGTGATTTGACGTCATTTTATTTGTGGCCTTCTTGAGCCTTCTTGGATGGGCACTTCTAATGTAACTATGGCAGCACCCAAGGGTCTACCCTTAGACTTGCCGGTGACGTACTGTCCCCACGAGTGACAAAACACTGAGCTAATCAAGGCGCAACTAGAGAACAACTACTATTTTCTGCTGGCTGCCCCACCACCACAGAAAGCACTGAGCTAGGCTGAAAAACCTGCATTTTGGAGCTGACTTACTCAAGAAAACAAAAAAGAGACCATGTTTGTATGCTGTTCTATTAACTCAAATGTTTAATTATTTTTTACATTGTTTGCAAACTGATATGTGACACGTGTTAGTGCCAAAATAACATGCAGAACAGGTAAGCCCCCCCAAAACATGTGGGCAGAGCCCTGAATGACAGGTCGCCACTCCCACTGCATTCTCCATATTTCATTGAGGACTTTTCCATAACCATGGGAGTGAGTTCAATAACTTCCATTTCAAATTTCCAATCGGGCAGCCCCCAAGACCCAAGAACTGTACATGCATAAAACACTTCGCTTGATACCTTAGAATGCAGTTTAAACCACCTCTGAGCGAATGTATGTAATGAGCTCTAGTGCGCCCAAAGTCGTTATTTCCATTATTTATTGATGTGCATCAGTTCTAAAATATTAATATGTTTTTCTAACGTATTAATTAGTTGGAAATAGGTGTCTCCATAATAACAATCTAAATATCCTACCAAGGGTAAAACTTTGTCATGGCGTGCGCGCGTGCTCTCCTATCCTCTCGCTTATATGACAATTGCAGTAGTGCTCTCTCAACACTCATTTACACGCACACACACACACCCCTCCCGAGCCTTGTCACCACTCACTCACTCAGCAACAGCCCAAATAGCTCGAAAACCAATACATTTACGTTTTCAAAGTAGCCCAACCACAAACATGGCAACACTGCTGTAAACTAATTTCATATTATCAGAATAAAACACCCCCACCCACTCAACGATGAAGAGGAGCCTACCCTGTGCACGCAAGACTGCGGAAGATAACTATCCCGGCGACATTGGTCCCATGAATAGCCTAAACTAGGATATTCTGCATGCAACAGACCAAAGATGCCAGCGCGAGGGAGAAAGAGAGTAGGGGCAGGCAGAATGCATATGTCTTGGTAATCTGCATCGCGCTATGTCTTAATTAAATGTCTTGCATGCCTCGCAAATTCACCAAAGTAGCCTAAAGTTAGCCTCTTCATCTCTGGTTCTATTTAAATTACACAACTGTCCCCAGGCCTTTATAGCCATATAGTCTAAATTACAGAAAATAATGTTTTGTGACAACTGCACAGGGATTTTAATTATGGAGGGGAGGCATCCTTATTCGGTTTGGGATTTGTCTTAATGTTAAGGATCGCAAACTTAATTTAAATGTTTAAACGTTCACACCCCTACTATGCACGCACACATGTCCCAATTCACTGTTTCCGACTAATCATTGAAATGTACATCTAATTCGTCTAATTCATAGCTGTCAGAAATGTATTCATGATTCACTGTTACCTTTAAAGATATTGATAAAACGCCTGTAAAGTACTGGTTTATCCATGTTTGATCTTATGTCATACTCTGCATCCTCCATTGGTTGGAGTTGCCTGGAAGATCTCTCCATCAGGCCAACTCAAATCATTCCTTAATCTGTGGAATAATGCAGACATCATAAACTGGGTAGTTTGGGTCATGGATGTTGATTGGCTGAAAGCCGTGGTATATTTAAGCAATAAGACAATGCAGAGTGCCTGGATACAGCCCTTAGCCGTGGTATATTGGCAATATACCACAAACTCCCGAGGTGCTTTATTGCTATTATAAACTGGTTATCAACCTAATTAGAGCAGCGAAAATAAATATTTCGTCATAACCATGGTATACTGTCGGTTTATAATGTTGGTTAGTGAGATTTGATAACTTCAGCAGAAAAAGGTACAGACCTTAGTGCTTTGAAACGAGCATGAGAAGCAGTAACACAAATGTTTTCCCTCTTCCACTCTGCCATGAGGTACAAGGTTGGGGGTGCTGAAATGACAATGTGGGGACATAAGTGGTCTTATAGGGGACAATGTGGGTGCAGGGTAGTCTCTTTATCAACACTTACAATAGCTTGGTAGGTAACCAAGCTACACTCCCAAATCTCATCAAAATTGTCTCGCTAACGTATTAGCTAGCACTAGCAACAAACAAGCTAACTACTAGCCTGCTAGGCGAGCTCAGTTGATAAACCACTACAATGATATACGGTGGTGGAATTTTACGACAGCTTGAAAATACCATTTCATGTCGGTTCAAATCGCACATAAACAGTGGGTGAGCTGCTGACCCAATGGCACGCGCTTTACGAGATGATGAAAAATGATTTTCCCTCATCCACTCTGTGCCATGAGGTGCAAGGTGGTTTGGGGGAGGGGAAATGAAAACATGGGGACAGAGATAGTCTTATAGGGGACGTGTGTGTCACTTCCGTGTGCATCTTTCAAGGCGCTGGAAACCCGTTAATCGCCATGACTGACATTGATATTTCAATTATGTAGTACATTTTCCATAGGCCTAAGAAATAGGCTAATACATTGCAAAATGAATGCCTTTAGCCTAGGCCTATAGGTCATACGAAATCTCAGGACACCAAATGTAAATTGTAATGATTCAGAAATTGGATTGATTGATCCAGAAACTAATAGAAGGTGAATAGGCCTGAGCTATTTTCTGACAATAGCAGGGCCGGCTTAATGCAGGGGCTTATCGGGTCTGAAACCTGTGGGGGGCCCAAGATGCAAAGAAAAAAAATATATCTATGCAGTACTGTGCAAAAGTTTTAGGTAGGTGTGAAAAAATGCTGTAAAGTAAGAATGCTTTCAAGAATAGACATGTTAATAGTTTATATTAATAGTTTATATTTATATATTTATATTATATTTATATTTATCAATTAACAAAATGCAATGTGAGTAAAACTCTACATCAATATTTGTTGACCACCCTTTGCCTTCAAAACAGCATCAATTATTCTGTGTTGCTACAGTTGCTGGTTCAATACCAGTGCCGGCCTCGACTGGGAGACCCATGTGATAATTGTAAGTTTTTGGTTTCTCTCCTTTCAAAAACAGAAATAAATCATTCTAAATAATCAACTGGCTTTATTTACAAATGAGTCTAATTTTACATTATTTGAAAACAAAATCATCTCCAAAATATTGTTATTTTTTAAGCAAAGCAAAGCAATTATTATTATTATTATTAATTTTGAACTATATAAGAGCCCGTTGGATATTCTCACAGATATATTATTAACCCTGTTATTACCAGGACAATATATAGTGGTCATATTGTTAATTCCAGAGTTGCGCACAATGGGATTGCCTTCCAGTTCTCCTGCTGTATTCACTGAAAGTGTGCGAGGTTCAAGGCACGAGGACAGGGGGCACGGGATGGGCCACAGAGCACAGAAGACCGACCTAGCCCGTGGGGAAGAGGAGGGGGAAGGGAGGAGGAGGAGGAGGAGGGGGGGGGGGGGGGGGACCGCCACACTGGCAACACTTTAAGGAGCATTGCACTAATAATGGTTCTTAGTGTCAGTCTGCACGTTCAAACTAAAACAATGTAACTAATAATGGCATCTTTATGCTTTTGTTTTTAAAATAATGATAAAGTACTCTTTCAAAATGTCGATGTTTATTTAGTTATGGATTCATATGAAATTACAATGGGAATAAATATCACTGAATTACAGATATATCCTCCAATCCTCTATATGTAATTATTGGTGCAGAGTCACGCCATATTTTTCAATATACTCTAGGCCTACCATAGAAGACATGAGTCTCACTAGTGTTGAGTAATGTGCTGTTAAAAGTGGCGTAGGTCTTATTTATCAAAAGAGCATATTGACATTAGAAGCAATAGCCTACAACTATTTTAGTACCCCTTCGCGCTGCTCTGAGACAAAAAATGGGGACTGGTCTTGATAAATCAATGAGATTTTTATTTTCACTGAATCTCTGTTTGGGTATTGGTTAGACTAGAATTAGAAAATTAGGGTGTAGACATGTTATGTTCTTAGTGTAACCTTTATTTAACTAGGCAAGTCAGTTAAGAACAAAATCTTATTTACAAGGACAGCCTAGTCCTTTCTCCCCGTTGGGGAATTGAATCCCGGTCTCCCGTGTGCCCGCACGACATAGGGATTCTTTAGCTAAATAGACCAGTACTGTACTCCCAACCGTCACGTTGTACAATGCCATATTTTCTGTTCCATCCTAACGGAAAAACAGAGGGTTTTAGTTTTTCTTGGAAGAGAAACGCCATAATATTAATAAAATGCATTAAGGAAGTACCAGTCAAACGTTTGGACACATCTACTCATTACAGGTTTTTCTTAGTTTTTACTATTTTCTACACTGTATAATAATAGCGAAGACATCACAACTATGAAATAACACACATGGAATCAGGTAAGAACAAATTCTTATTTACAAGGACAGCCTACTCCCTCCTCTAGTCGGGGAATTGAACCCCGGTCTCCCGCATGCCTGCATTTTCTAGCAGAGCTATTATTGATGGCTACCAAATGCTTCTCAAAGATGCCGTCTTGTGGTCAAACTAGCACTAACTAGCATTAATGGTACCAGGGGTTAACACTTAAATAACGTGCCATAGAATTCTGCGGCACCATGCAAGCTGAGCTGCAACTTTTAAAGGACAAGGACTTTTAAAGGACAAACCACTGTACAGTACCAGTCAAAAGTCTGGACACACCTACTCATTCAAGGGTTTTTCTTTATTTTTACTATGTTCTACACTGTAGAATAATAGTGAAGACATCAAAACTATGAAATAACACATATGGAATCATGCAGTAACCAAAAAAGTGTTAAACAAATCAAAATAGATTTTAGATTTTAGATTCTTCGAAGTTGCAACCCTTTGCCTTGATGACAGCTTTGCACACTCTTGACATTCTCTCAACCCGCTTTACCTGGAATGCTTTTCCAACAGTCTTGAAGCAGATCCCACAAATGCTGAGCACTTGTTGGCTGCTTTTCCTTCACTCTGCGGTCCAACTCATCCCAAACCATCTCAAAAGGGTTGAGGTCGGGTGATTGTGGAGGCCAGGTCATCTAATGCAGCACTCCATCACTGTCCTTCTTGGTCAAATAGCCCTTACACAGCCTGGAGGTGTGTTGGGTTATTGTCCAGTTCAAAAACAAATGACAGTCCCACTAAGCCCAAACCAGAGGGGATGGTGTAACGCTGCAAAATGCTTTGGTAGCCATGCTGGTTAAGCATGCCTTAAATTATAAATGAATCACTGACAGTGTCACCAGCAAGCACCCCCACACCATCACACCTCCTCCTCCATGCTTCATGGTGGGAACTACACATGCGGAGATCATCCATTCACTTACTCTGCGTCTCACAAGGACACAGCGGTTGGAACCAAAAATCTCAAATTTGTACTCATCAAATCAAAGGACAGATTTCCACTAGTCTAATGTCCATTGCTCGTGTTTCTTGGCCCAAGCAAGTCTCTTCTCCTTACTGGTGTCCTTTAGTAGTGATTTCTTTGCAGCAATTTGACCATGAAGACCTTGAATTACCGAAATTCAAATGGCCCATTATTAGGCTATCAGTGTTACTGGGCTACACCAATAGGCTAGACATAGTTTAAAGAGAAGAGCTGAAGAGAGAGTGGACACTTGCAGCCTACTATTTTCTCTTGAGCTACGTTTTGGATATAGCCTACCTTTTAGCTGGACGATTTTCAGACGTAGACAAATATTGGTGATCAATATTTATTTTTAGGCAATGTAGTAAACTAGCCTATAGCCTAATCATATTTAAGTTCATTTAAGATAATTGCCACATGGTTCTCTGACCATGCATAGGCAGCCTACTTACTCTATTTCATTGAGACCATATATATATATATCGCACGCCCAACTAGGACGGGAGAGTTGGGCTACTGAATTTGAAGCAGTGAATGCTGAGTGTGTGAATATTGCCACAGAGGTGACAATAGGTACCTAGGCTAACACTTCGGCTACAAAGCAGAAATACAACGTTTCTGAATAATCTGCGGGACAAAAAAATATATTTTTATCCTGAAATTATTTTCACTGCAAAGGCAAGTATAGCCTATGAATTTATTGTGCCTACAAGCTTGTGTTCATCATGGTAGATAAAGCTGGTGAATTATATGAAAAAGCTATATTCTCTGTGCACAAGGGCGTAACTGTGTCAGGGTCAATTTCTTTTTTAAGAAATAGCTGTGAAATGGTTGTTTCTGGTGAATTTTTGAAGGGAAAATAAATCCAGAATTTTCCAGATAATTTGGTCAATATATCCATCCCAACCACAACTGAAATAGCCTACCAATAATGTATGTATTATTTAAACTGATGGTCTAACTATAACAGTTCAGAAAGAAACAATATTTGGCCATTTGTTTGTAGAAGGACTGTGAGAAAGTCAGTTCTGAGGTGTGTTCAGTTCGATTTAAAATTTGCTACATTGTGTAAAGGTTTGTACTGAAGGTCGCATTTCCCCAAAACCTTCTTCAACATTATTGAACAGACTGACATAGCCTTCTTTTGTTCTGTTTGGTTGGTGTGGCGGGATCTGGCTTGAAGTAGAGATCTTTGCAAGTCCAACAGACACAAAATTCCGCAATCCAACCTGGAACGCAAGCGGGTCCTACATTTTGAGTTTTGTCTCTGATCTGGGTCAGATCTAAAATAATTACCAAGGGTCTCAGGTATGTGCAATTGAAATGTATTTACCACTGGACCCGATTGGACCAGTCATCTAAATTGAATGTGTGAGGTAATGAGAACCGCACAAGCTTGTTCCTGTCAGATAATTAAACATGTGACCGACCGGCTCTCATGTAGCAAAATTTGAAATGTTTTTTTTTTATATTGGATAAAAGTAGAGACTCAGAGCTAAAAAAAAAAAAATGGTATATCACAAACTACAGAGGAACAATGGGAACGTAATTTTGCTTTGAAAGTTGATCAACTTTAAACTCACCTTTGAGAAAATGGCCTTTGAATGTTTTGGTACTACTCTGGAGAGCCCTTCTTTGTCTACACCCATTCAGCATTGTTCACACCCTCTTAAGCATTAGCCCCACCCATCTCTTTAAGGGTTGATCTGAGCATTCTGTAATAACAACAGCAGTCAAGCACCCCTGTAAATACCTTTATTTTTACACAGATTCAAAATAGCTATTGATATCAAATGTGTATTTTGTGGTTGTGACCCAGAGACTCTTGACCACTTATTTGGGGACTGTTCTTATGTCAGAAGATTTTGGAGTGAGTTGGAAGATTTAAAATAAACACAATGTTAATTTGAAAGACTCTGATATTATGTTTTATTTTGATCCAAATTATATGGACCCTGATTTAACTTTCATTGTTAAATTGTTTCTGTTTCATAGCAGATTCTTTATCAATAAAAATGAACAGGGTGGAGAACAAACCCCTTTTCAAATTGTTTAATATAAAATTGAAATATTATTTTGAAATTATCAGTAAGTCTAAAAACAAAAAAGCAATACGTACCATAAAACTTTGAAAAGTTGAAAATGTATCTCCATATGTAATACTCCTGTTAGGTTTGTGTACTCTTGTTTGTATATTTCTGTTTTTGTTTTGTTCATAATAATAATATATATTTTTTAATTATACAAAAATATAACATCAAGCACCCAAGCTAACTTGCTAGTTACTTCCAGACACAAATGAGTGAAAGGCTCACTGAACATTACTCGCCCTAGCAGAGCTGGATAGGCTGTTACTTCCTGTGAAGTAGTGACCCGCGACATACACCTAGTTTTCTGCAACGGGTCACATATAGCTTATGTCGAGCTGAAACTGGTTCTGGCCGCTCACCTGCTGCGCGAGAGAGCGAGAGCGAGAGAGCGAGAGAGCGAGAGAGCGAGAGAGCGAGAGAGAGAGAGAGAGTGAGTGAGAGGAGCCTTGGTCTAGGCTACTATTGATTGTGAAGAAGGAGGCCTTTTTCATTGAAGTAAAACTAAAGTTAGGCGAGAAGGAGTATAGTGAAAAGAAGCTGACAAAGGGAATGTCCTCATGGGGACAAACTATAATATTGTCATGGCCAAAGATGAGAAGGACTTTGGCGTGGCTAAAAATACTTTGTCTGTGGAACTCCCTATTCAGGTTTGATTCAAATTTCTTCTATTTATTTTAATTTGTTTTTATTAATATTATTATTATTTTGGGCCAGTTCATTTGGTTAATTTTCTCAATAGAAATAAAATATACAGGTGGTTTTTGAAGTATCCTTAGGGTGATAATTAGGTTGCATAAACATGATGAGTCTTTTCCCTCCACAAAGTTTTTTTCTAAACATAAATAGGGAAGATTGGTTGCTGCTGTGGGTCAGAGTCTGAGACAGACAGGCTGCCTCTGACTGGGGAGAGAAACAGGCTTGCTTGAGCCCACTGCCTGAGGTTCAGAGAAACAGCCCCTCTCTAATTATGTAGCCTATTAGAAACCAGTTGTTTCAAAGTTTATTTTATTTTATTTAACCTTTATTTAACCAGGAAGGGCTCATTGAGATTTAAAATCTATTTTTCAAGAATGTCCTTGTCAAGATAGGCAGCACCAAGTCATTACAACAATTACAGACAGACAACATGAAAAACTACAAGTAGTCTAGTAAAAACCATTGAATTCACAAGAGTATAACAAAATCTAAAACTGCAAATTAAAAACATTGACAGGTCAGGGCATCAGTCTCAAAATCCTTCATCAGTGATTTAAAAACATCAATCGGGACAAGTTCTTCCAGTTTAAAAGTATTTTGTAAGGCGTTCCAAGACGATGGCGCAGAGTACATAAAAGCCCTTTTACCAAATTCAGTTCGGACATTTGGAACAGTTAGCAGGATAAAGTCCAGCGAACGAAGAGAGTACCCACCACATTTCTGAACAATAAAAATGCCCAAATAAAAAGGTAGTAAACCCAAAATGGCTTTGTATACCAGTGACTGAGCCTACGAGTCACTAGACAAGGCCAGCCAACCCTGGTATACAAAGTGCAGTGGTGCGTAAGGGTTTTGCAGTTTAAAATAAATCTCAAAGTGCCATGGTAAAGAGTGTCAATTGATCTCAAAAACTGAGCGGAAGCATTCACATTTAAAATATCCCCATAGTCTAGTAAAGGCATAAATGTAGCTGATACTAGCCTCCTTCTGGCTTCAAAAGAAAAACAGGCCTTATTCCTAAAATAAAATCCCAATTTCAGCTTCAATTGTTTTGTAAGTTGTTGAATATGCAATTTCAAAGAGAGACCGACATCAATTAAAATTCCAAGATATTTATGAGGCTACAACCTCGATCTCCTTGCCCTGACAGGTAATAAATAATAGGCTATAGGCCTATGGGTCAATGGCCGTTTTAAAAAAAATGAAGGAAAAATTATCCTTTCTATTTTTATCTGTTGTATTCCATTGTTATATGTATGTTGACTGGTTAAATGAACAATTAAGTTTATTTCATGGCGCAGCTATATAGCCTCGGCTATGTACAGATAAGCCTAAATAAAACACAAACCTCTCGTGTTCTTTCCCTGATGTCGTCCCTCTCAAAATGCACTGGTGCCAAAATGATTGATACACGCAATTTGCCTGCCTAATTAACTGTATGCAGGGTCCAAGCAAAACACAGACTTGAGCATGTTCAAAGTCATCTTGCAACAAAAAACATTTTCAAGTGATTCGTTTGTTGTTTTATAGATTCCTAGCCTATAACCAAGCTTACAGTCAGACGGGAGTAGACTGAATTTACCAAGAGAAGGACACAGTTCTTTGCTCACTGCTGTCATGGAATGCTGTTTACTCAAAAGGATAGGCTATGCACTGAGCATGGTTACATATTTCAGTAGTCTCCCTTAGCTCATTCCTAATGTGGGATAAAGTATCATTGTCGACTACTATCATTGCATGCGACCTCGGGTCAGTCTTTTTTGCAAGCTGACCAAAATCGGACTGCTTTTCTCCACTGGTTATTGGCAGGTTTTTTCTCCCAATTGTATCAAATTGCTTGGCTGCCTTGCAAATACCCTCGCTATAATTAGCAAATAATAATTTGCTATACAACCTTTTTCAATTGAGTTTTGAGCCTATTGCATCCCGCTCAGATGTGAGCCCACGAATGTACAAAGGCTGCGCTTGATGAGCGGAGAGCTTCGCAGGCTGCGTTAAGACAGACAGACCAATTCAGATTTTTTTCCCCGCTAACTGGTGTTTTGACCAATCACAGATCTTTTTTCAGATTCTCCTACAGAGTCGCAAGCAGGTAAGCCGTTTGATGTCTATATAGTGTCAGAAAGAGCTGATTCTGCACCTTTCAAAAATTCTATCCTTCTTAAACAACTCTTAAAGATGGCACCTCAAACTATTTAAAAATATAACTTTTGGGAAATTACCGGGATTACAAGCACTCCCAGCATGCATGCAAAACTCAAAGCACAGTAATATATTTAAACTCCAAATATTCCATTCTGTTCTTTTCTTAAATTAATAATGGTTCATAGGATCCGTCCTTAACATATCAAATCAAATTGTATTTGTCACATGCGCCGAATACAACAGGTGTAGACTTTACAGTGAAATGTTTACTTACAAATGAATAATGAATGATCTTTGTGATGGTGTTTATTGAATGAATTCTGGCGTTTTAGTTGATTTTCATTCATATATATAGCCAACAGTTACATAAACTGCTATTGTGTTCTTTTAAATACATTTTATATTTGAATGTATTTTAATGTCACAAAATACCTTTTTCTGATTGCATATATTTATGTAGGCTATTAGAGTGTTAGAATAAAATAGAAACAATAAATCATGTGTTCAGACTTATCTGTAAATATGTTTTTCCATCTGCCATGCTCTTACACCTGGCAGAGACGGTGTTGTGGCTGGGTAGAACAGATGAAATACATCTGAATAAATAATTACCCGCAAAGAAGTCTGTAGTGAATGACGGCGCAGCGAAATAATTCAATTTGACTCATCAGGCAAAGGATGTCTTGGTGTGCATGTTGGTCTCTTGTCCTCTCCAGGGGTGGGTTGGGCTGTGTTGCGTGGTGACCGCCTTCGAGTTTTGGGAGGATTTGGTGATTTATAAACCTTATCCTTCATTGTAATGCAAAACTGTTGTATGAACACCACATCTAAATTGTTCATTTTGGTGGTTTTGACAGTTGGAACTTTCCTTCTTCACAACGCAGCCAAATGGTGCACTATGATTGGATGTATGATACGCTGATGTGATGACGGACTCATTCAGGAACTAAAGCAGCCACATAACAACCTCCAAAAGAAATTTGGAAATTCAGAATAGTTAGACTACATACAGTGCCTTGCGAAAGTATTCGGCCCCCTTGAACTTTGCGACCTTTTGCCACATTTCAGGCTTCAAACATAAAGATATAAAACTGTATTTTTTTGTGAAGAATCAACAACAAGTGGGACACAATCATGAAGTGGAACGACATTTATTGGATATTTTTTTACTTTTTTAACAAAACAAAAACTGAAAAATTGGGCGTGCAAAATTATTCAGCCCCTTTACTTTCAGTGCAGCAAACTCTCTCCAGAAGTTCAGTGAGGATCTCTGAATGATCCAATGTTGACATAAATGACTAATGATGATAAATACAATCCACCTGTGTGTAATCAAGTCTCCGTATAAATGCACCTGCACTGTGATAGTCTCAGAGGTCCGTTAAAAGCGCAGAGAGCATCATGAAGAACAAGGAACACACCAGGCAGGTCCGAGATACTGTTGTGAAGAAGTTTAAAGCCGGATTTGGATACAAAAAGATTTCCCAAGCTGTAAACATCCCAAGGAGCACTGTGCAAGCGATAATATTGAAATGGAAGGAGTATCAGACCACTGCAAATCTACCAAGACCTGGCCGTCCCTCTAAACTTTCAGCTCATACAAGGAGAAGACTGATCAGAGATGCAGCCAAGAGGCCCATGATCACTCTGGATGAACTGCAGAGATCTACAGCTGAGGTGGGAGACTCTGTCCATAGGACAACAATCAGTCGTATTTTGCACAAATCTGGCCTTTATGGAAGAGTGGCAAGAAGAAAGCCATTTCTTAAAGATATCCATAAAAAGTGTCGGTTAAAGCTGCCACAAGCCACCTGGGAGACACACCAAACATGTGGAAGAAGGTGCTCTGGTCAGATGAAACCAAAATTGAACTTTTTGGCAACAATGCAAAACGTTATGTTTGGCGTAAAAGCAACACAGCTGAACACACCATCCCCACTGTCAAACATGGTGGTGGCAGCATCATGGTTTGGGCCTGCTTTTCTTCAGCAGGGACAGGGAAGATGGTTAAAATTGATGGGAAGATGGATGGAGCCAAATACAGGACCATTCTGGAAGGTATTCAAATGCAGGTGGAGCTTAATTAAATATGCACACTGCCGTACTAAGACCCACCTAGCCTCTCTGGATACACACACACACACACTCCGTATCTCGTCTTGTATTGATGTGGAATATAATCTCGTATATCTGAACTGTAGGAATGAAAAAAGTTTGATGTCTGATACGTATTGATCCTGTAGAGGAGCATAAGTGGCCCAGACCGACAGATGCACACACCTCTGAGAGACACCTCTGACAGCTTTTAGCCCATTAACACACTAGCCACCTGACAGAGAGAGAAGGAGAGAGAGCGCAAGAGAGAGAGAAAGAAAGAGACAGGGAGAGACAGAGAGAGATATATAGAGAGAGGAAGAGAGAGAGAGACAAAGACAGAAGAGAGAGAGGAAGAGAGAAAGGAGAGCGAGAGAGGTTAATGTTACAAGATCACAATACAGAGACTGTGTATGACATCTTGCCCCTATCTGCTCCAAGAGTATTTGGGTCATGAATACACAAATTATTGGACAATGTCTAATTAGTTACATCATGGTAGTACAAAGATGTTGTGGGTGATGGACATGGTGTGCTTGTATCCTTTCTAGGTATGTCTGCGTGGTTTAGGTCAAACCTAGCTTCATGAGGGAGAGGCAATTTTTATGCTAAGATAACACATGGAATTGTTTTAAGATGGTCATATCATGGATCATTTAACTATTTGATTAAATGGATCCCTTTAGGTATAAACATTTTTATGAATTTAGCCTTTACAACTATAGCCCATAGACACATATCTATCTTAAAATAAATATTCTAGCTACCTAAGTTAGCAAACAGCAAAATAATTATAATTCAGTAGAAAACTTAAGTTAGCTCTCTATATTACAATTCACTGAGTGGTTGGGCAAGAGAGGGCCTGTTTTCAGAACAATAGAGTAATAGAGTTGGTCTCCCTTCCACTCTTGAGAAATGTCCTCTCTCTGTGGTAATGATCCTGAAGGAAAATCCTCACCACTGCCTCAAATACCATGTTAACCGTCTGTGTGTGTGTGTGTGTGTGTGTGTGTGTGTGTGTGTGTGTGTGTGTGTGTGTGTGTGTGTGCGTGCATGCGTGCGTGCGTGCGTGCATGCAGGTGTGTGTTCATCCATGTGTGCGCGTGCATCCGTCCATCCGTGTACATGTCAAGTCTCCTGCACCTCAGTATTTAGCCTACCCCATCTCAGGCCTAAGCCATGTGAGATGAAGAAGATGTCAGCAGAGAGGAGAGAACCCCACACTGAGCCTCAAAGGAGGGAGATGGAGGGATTAGGCATCCTTAGATGAAAGCTTCAGTCAATACAGAAAGATAGAAAAACACAGCGAGCATGAGCAACGGCACCACTTAATGCAAAACTGCAGCCCCATTGATTTCCTCTCAGATGACGGTTGATGGGATGGAGCTCGGTAGATCGATGATGTGTGAGTTAGCATGCGCTTCTCTACATATCATCACCTTGTCATATCCCGTCTGGTACATTAGGCTACAGGACCATGGCTGAGGGGGAAACCATCACCCTTTGTCTGTCTGTCTGTCTGTCTGTCTGACTGTCTGTCTGTCTGTCTGTCTGTCTGTCTGTCTGTCTGTCTGTCTGTCTGTCTTACAGGGAGAATGATATCAAAACTGTACGAATATTTTAAGATAAATACACAATACATGGAATTAGCGATCAATGGAAATAGTTTTGTTTTGGTAATGGGGAAGTGAAAATTAATGGGTCAGGAACACGGGTTGTTTTTCAGTTCAAAATCTTTTTCAAATCTGTGTAAGGATTCCAGTCAGGGACTCACTCATGTGGCAAGTTCTCATTGGTCCAAATTGTCAATACATTGAGCCTAAAACGGAATACTCTGTATTTTGGCCATTGGCCCAATTTTACTGCAAGGAATTCTAATTGGTCAACCCCAGGCTAGGCTTGGGTATAAACTACATCCTGTCTCTTTGTTCAGTGGAGAAAACCCTGAGAACAAGGAAGAATTAACAGCTACCATCAACTTTCCAGCATAAGAACTATGATTTGTTCTCTTTAAATAAATATATTTTTATCCCCCTAATTTGCTTTGGGGTCTGTGTTTTTGAAGAATATCATCAACTGCTTACACATTGTGCCATGACGCAGATGAATTGGTCTTGACCAACAAGAAAAAAACTAATCAACTGTGTGTTGATCCAGGTGAGACAGCGCTTAATCTCCTGATAACGGCATATTGCTGGGTGTCTAGACCTATATCATCTAAAATAACCAAATCAGGTTAATATAAGTGCATGAAATGAGTGATATGTATCTGTGATGTATAGGGTTTAGAGTCCTTTCTTAAAGCCCTAACAGTTATAATAAGCCCTAATTGATTAGGCGTGTGAAACGTTCTTATTGCATAGGAGTTGCTAGTTGAGTTTCAATTTTTACACGTGGGGGTAATGTAAGTCTTGTACAAGCTTTTGAAGTAAACACACGTTTTAGGGGTAACCAGGCCCTGCAGAAACAATTTGTGTTCTATAGATAGGAGGTTAGAGTCCTCAAGGGATATGAAGTTTGGACACACCAACTCATTCAAGGTTTTTCTTAATTATTACTATTTTCTACATTGTAGTACATTAGTGAAGACATCAAAACTATGAAATAACACATATGGAAACATGTAGTAACCAAAAAAGTGTTAATCAAAGCTACCTTGATGACGGCTGTCATCGGGTGTGTAGAGGCGAAGTCAGGTGCAGGAGAGTAGAGTGATGTAAACAGGCACACTTTTATTTTAGTTCCAAAAACGAGAGCACTACATAAATCAAATACGCTCAAATCACGGAACAAACAAAAATAAAGCTTGTAATAAAACACCACAATAACATGAAACAATTACACACAAAACATAATGGGAATCAGAGGGTTAAATACAAGTTGATAGGGGAAATGAAAACCAGGTGTGTATGGAAACAAGACAAGACAAATGGATATCTGAAAAATGGAGCGGCGATGGCTAGAAAGCCGGTGACGTTGATCGCCGAACGCCGCCCGAACAAGGAGAGGAGCCAACTTCGGCGGAAGTCCTGAGAACAGCTTTGCAGGCTCTTGGCATTCTATCAACCAGCTTCATGAGGAATGCTTTTCCAACAGTCTTGAAGGAGTTACCACATAGTCTAAGCACTTGTTGGCTGCTTTTCCTTCACTTTGCGGTCCAACTCATCCCAAACCATCTCAATTTGGTTGAGGTCAGGGGATTGTGGAGGCCAGGTCATCTGATGCAGCACTCCATCACTCTCCTTCTTGGTCAAATAGCCCTTACACCGCCTGGAGGTGTGTTGGGTCATTGTCCTGTTGAAAAACAAATGATAGTCCCACTAAGCACAAACCAGATGTGATAGTGTATCGCTGCAGAATGCTTAGGTAACCACGCTGGTTAAGTGTGCATTGAATTGTCAATAAATCACCAACAGTGTCATCAGCAAAGCACCTCCACACCATCATACCTCCTCCTCCATCCTTCACGGTGGAAACCACACATACGGAGATCATCCGTTCACCTACTCGGCGTCTCACAAAGACATGGCGGTTGGAACCAAAAATCTCAATTTGGACTCATCAGACCAAAAGGACAGATTTCCACCAGTCTAATGTCCGTTGTTCGTGTGTTTTGGCCCAAGCAAGTCTCTTCTTCTTATTGGTGTCCTTTAGTAGTGGTTTTTGTTACAGCAATTCGACCATGAAGGCCAGATTCACGCAGTCTCCTCTGAACAGTTGCTGTTGAGATGTGTCTGTTACTTGAACTCTGTGAAGCATTTATTTGGGCTGCATTTTCTGAGGCTGGTAACTCAAATGAACTTATCCTCTGCAGCAGAGGTAAGTCTGGGTCTTCTATTCCTGTGGCGGTCCTCATGAGAGCCAGTTTCACTTGAAAAAACGTTCAAAGTTCTGGAAATGTTCTGGATTGACTGACCTTTGTGTCTTAAAGTATTGATGGGCTGTCATTTCTCTTTGCTTATTTATGCTGTTCTTGCCATAACATGGACTTGTTCTTTTACCAAATAGGGCTATCTTCTGTATACCACCCGTACCTTGTCACAACACAACTGATGGTTTCAAATGCATTAAGAAGGAAAGAAATTCCATAAATTAACTTTTAACGATGCACACCTGTTAATTGAAATGCATTCCAGGTGACTACCTCATGAAGTGACTACTGATATGTATATATATACATTGGGGTTGAATAAATATATAAACATATATCATATACAACTTTTGAAGTTCACAACTTCAAGTGAGAAAAACACTCTGGAAAAGGTGCGGGACAGCTGCTCTGTATGTGAACATGAAGAATATATTACATTCAATGTCTAGTGATATGAATAACCATTTCAAAGTAGAGGAGTGTAGGCAGAAGATAATAAATACATATTCTGTCATTGCTGACAAAGATGGAATATGGAATCTGTCTGATATACAAAAAGCTTGTGGGAAAATACAGAGAATGTCTGTCTTACTGACAAAGACAAGATGGTCTTTAACTGTATTAGCCAAAGTGAGAAAACAAGATGATAAATTGCAGAGATAGAGAGAGTTTGAGGGCTCTTCGTGAACAGATAAAAACATTAAAAGGTGAAATTCAACAATTTCCGGATGTAAGGGTGGTTATGGCAGACTTGGCCCCCACCTGTGGGCTCTCTGTTCCCTCAATCTATCCTCATGCTGAGTTGCGAAAGACAGTTCTGGATTCAAACATCTGGTGAGCACTTCCTGGCTTTGAGTCAACAGATTCTGACAGCGGTGACGAACGATATCTTAGGCCAACCAGAACACAGACTGTTAAAGGAAGTAAAGATAAACCCCCAGTGACAGTAATCGCACATAAGTCAGCATCTCCAAAACAGTTGGATGAATGGTCAAAGACTTTAAAGCATCCACGAGATGTGGGTATGAAGACGTGGGACCTTTTCAAGCGATATAAAAAAAACTCTCCGATCTACATCCTTATGATGGGTTACAGTTGTTAGTCTTTGTTATGCAGGCTACATACATCGCTGTGTCAATGGTGGCATCACTTCACGATCAATATCATGTGTCCGCATGCTGTTCATACTCTTTTAATAATGAATCGAGCTGCACAGGTCACAGCTGCTCAATGGAACAAGTCGTCGACTGTGTTGGAGGCTCCTAACATCATCATACAATGCGGCACACCGTCTAATCCAGCTACTCTGATGCTTCCTCCAGACACCACATTACTTGAACACGACTGTTGTGAGTTGGTTTTGGATCAGCTCTCTGATGGGTTTACAAAAAGTAATCCATTGGAAAACCCTGAGTTTATCTTACACACAGATGGTTCAAGCTTTGTGGAGGGGGGTTAGAGGAAGGCAGGCTGGGCAGTTACTACAATGGACAATGTGATAGTGATAGGCACATTACCTGCAGGAACATCAGCACAGGTGGCGGAACTGGTGGCTTTGACAGAAGCATGAAAACAGGAAAAACAGCTAATATCTACACAGACTCAAGGTATGCTTTCGGCGTTACCCATGACTTTGGAAAAATATGTAAAAACAGAGGATTCACGACATCGCTGGGAGCACCTGTGAAGAATGGACCAAAGGTGATTGCTCTACTGAATGCTCTCCAGTTGCCTGCGCAAGTTGCAATTTTGAAAATGAAAGCACATGGGAAAATCTTTACAGAAGAGTAAAGGTAATGACCTGGCTGACAAAGCTGCCAAGGCAGCTGCCAAGCGAACACCTCTGTCACCTAAACTGATTAGGAGATACACATTGGATACATTGCAACACATTAGAGACATGCAAAGCAATGCAACAAAAGATGAAGTGTGGGAATGGCTGGCTGCAGGGTGCAAACTCAATCAAGAAGGTTTGTGGAAATACAACCTGAGATGTGTAGTGCCTAATGCACTCTTACCCTACTTGGTGACACAGATCCACTCTTTGGGACACATTGGTGTGGACAAGATAATTTATCACTTTGTGGGCAAATGGCGGAATCCTGGTGTACGGAAAGAGGCTGAGGCAGTCGTGGCAAATTGCAACATTTATATGGAAAACAACAAGGGACAAGTGAAAGTACAAATCTACAGGGTTGAGTCCGTTTGAGATCCGTTTGAGGTTGTCACAGGTCGACCCATGTCACTACCAGGCACGTTAGATTTTAGAAAGGCATACGTACACATTATGACACAATGCTTAACTATTGCAGACAACTATCTAATTCAGTAGGGTAAGCAGTCAGACATGTAAATAACTCTCAAGGGGGGATATGATGTAGCGCCAGGACAGTGGGTGCTGGCAAAGAAATATGTTAGACACATTAGGGCCAAAATGGGAAGGCTTCTAACAAGGTCAGCAGTGAAAGTACAGAGCAAATCACGATGGATACATTCATTCATTACAAGGTTGTCCATTTTGATGACAAAGCGGAGCCTTGAGTATAAAGAACTGATTGATTAGCAGTCGGGTGAAGAAGCATAGTAAGCCAATTAGAACCTGACAGATAAGCTTCTATGTTGTACACTGTAGTCATCATATTAGCGAGATCTAAGGGAAATATCAATTTCTCTTGAAACCAGGACATGTTTACTTTTTTCTTCCTCCGTTACAGGTTATGAGAATTCACCGTCTATAGCTGCAGCAATATCCCTTGACCAGAAGTCTTACCTAAAACGATACAAGATCACCGGTGAAGTGTTCATTAGAGACGTCCTTATCAATCAGTGGAATGGAAGATGAATTCCTCACTACCGGCAGGCTGTCAGAACATACTCTCTAATAGTTGTCTATGTGGGACTGATACCGATGTGGAACAGCTGGTCACTCTTAAAGGACTCTGTGAATGATTACCTTGCCAATAGGACCATTGAATATTATTGTCTTACAGGCAAGTGAAAGATATTTTTTAAAATAGTTTCCTCCTAGTACAAGATGTGGTAAGAATCGTAAGGGTCATCAGCCTCACACCTGTTAATACCTGTTTTCTGGAACTTTGTTTGAAATCTATTTCTTATTGCAACGGCAAGTAAGATATGCCCTTTGTGTTTTATAGAAATGCAAGGTGTTTCATGTAAATTATTTTATGCTTACAGCTAATGTTCTCATACAGTCTATTTTTGTTTTCTATTGTTTCTAAAATACATTTTGAGTATGGTCTAGGAGGGAGTGTAAGAATATTTAAAGGTAAATACACAACGCAAGTGAAGTATCGCAAATGGGGAAGTGAAGATTAATGGGTCAGGGACACAGGTTGTTTTTAGTTTAACATCTGTTTAGAATCTGTGTAGGGGTTCCAGTCCGGGACTCATAGCTAGATGTGGCAAGTTGTCATTGGTCCAAATTGTCAATACATTGAGCCTGAAACAGGACACTCTGTATTTTGGCCATTGGCCCAATTTTACTGCAAGGAATTGTAATTGGTCAAGCCCAGGCTAAGCTTGGATAAAAACTACATCCTGTCTCGTTGTTCAGTGGAGAAAACACTGAGAACAGGGAAGAATGAACATTTACCATCTACTTTCCAGCAAAACAACTTGATTTGATCTCTTAGAAAACATATATTTTTCTCCCCCTAATTTGCTTTGGGGTCTGTGTTATTGACTAATAACATCAACTGCTAAAACAACTCAATGTTAATTTTTGTTCATTGATTTCACCTGTATTTGTTTCTCACCTGGTCTCATCAGCTCCCTATTTAGTTCAATTCTTTCTGTTTGTATAGTTGTGAGGTATTGTTTGTTTTTGACTGCTTATTTGTGTTTGACCAATGCCTGCGACCACGATTCCTGCCTTCCGCGAAGGCGTAATAAACTTCTGCCGTGCTCTGCACGTGAATGTGCACCTTTTTCTCCATGAGTATTCATTACAGATATGTTTCTCATCTTCTTAGAAGACAATGAGGCTGTGTTAACTCAATTCGGATTCTTTTTTTTTCACTAATTTGTATTTTGATCAGCTCTTTTGCCAATAGTTGGACAAAATAGGGCTGCCTAACACAGCTTAACTTATAGATAGAAGCAGAGTATGTGTGTCAGTTTGCATATTAATGTACACGTGTGATTCACATGAAAGTCTTGCATACATACATTTTACATATTGCCGTGTCTGACTATCATTAAATGTGGAGACTGTTATTTTATCAAATCAATTCTCTGTGTAAATATTATTACATGATTAAAATAATAACATACAAATCATTAAAATCCAGACAGAAAATATTTACACAAGAAGCAATCTAATATCACACAGTCAAACAGTCAAAATAATAATGTAAACTTTAATTCACTAGGAAATTGGGGCACCACGGGAAAATGTTTATAGTGCCTCTATTTCCCGAATTGACTCTTCAGATATTTTCATACCTTATCGAGTACAGTCTTGTATTAATGTATTATTATTACCATATCAGTTCTCATTACTGAACTTCGCAAACCCTTGGATATCTGCATGAACCCTAGTTTCCATAATGAATCAGCGATATACAAATTGGCTTAATTATTTACTAACTAACTAAACAAATCACAGAATTACATAAACAAACAATATAGTTATTGGCTACTAACACAATGCATTGATAAGTCCCTAGTGGGCTAAACCGGTATGACGGCTTGGTAGACAATGGAAAGGTGTGGAGACAGAAAAGAGTGGGAAAGACCAAATTAATTCACTACACACAGTTGATAATTATGTTCATTGAAATGCTAATCCTTAGTACATGAATGACCGCTCATTCGAGAATAATTGCAATGTATATATTTACGCCTGTATGTCGTTGTCTTCTCTGTTCATTTGCTGGAGAGTCCGTTCATCAGAGAGTTCCTTCACCAGAAGTCAATGTCTTTCGTAGTTGTCACTTTCTAAGCGGCTCTGGATAGTGTCTGTTGTAATGGATACATCAGGCGTACAGATGGCCATTGCATAAATTAGAAGCTTATGCGGTTGTCGGTATTCTCGTGCTAGATTTACGTAATTTTCTGCTGAAGACTAGTAATTCTACATCTAGGATTTGCTCTTATTCTGAAGTGAATGGATAGTCTCAGAGTTGAACCATTTCCAGCCATGTAGCCAATGCTCCACGATGTATGGTCTCCGTGGCCTATGGAGTTGTAGTTCTTAACCAGCGTCAGCTGCATGTCTTCTAGTTTAATGGTCTATATAATTGTAGCTATTCCAACATGTGGACTCCGTCCCTGCGTTCTCTGACTTATCTGCTCACAGTAGTGTCATGACGTTGGCCTGGGGGTAGGTTAATGACAGTCATAAATACCTCTTCCCCCCTTTTTCCTCTCTCTACCCTACTGATGTTACATTTGCAAACCCCTTGGTTAACATAGAGATTCTGGGAACATCAGAAGGTGGGGGGAAATTAGCTATATTCTGGTAATCCGACCAATTGAACATATGCGGTGGTACTTAATGAATATGATGTCAGTTCGGTTGTCATCTGAGACATTCTCATCAATGATAAGATGACATAAACTCTACAGTGGAAAGTCTACCCATCAGAGTTATTGGATTCGTATGGAATTGTTGTTCAATTAAAATGTTTGAATATTAAATTATTCGTGATGGGATGAAATGTGATTTTAGCTTCTAAAATGTGAGAATTGGGTTTTTATAAGGTTATGGCTCTGCTCAATCAGTAGCCCGCCCCTGTCAAGAGTCATGGGTTATAAAAGTTTTCAGACACATCCTTCTCGCTCCCTTCCTATATAAAGTCTTAACAACAATAACAATCCTGTTCCGAGGATGTGAGGACGACGGTCCGATGTCAGAATGGTTCAGATAATAACTACAGAACGAAGCCAACATCAGCGTGAGCTTTGGTTGCGAATGGTATGAACTTTGAACTCTTATTCACAACAGAAGTGATACCTCCTAGCCATTGAGTTAGCAACAGCAGCTGCAAACGAGGTTTAGGAAGGAACAGACAGAGTATCCCGTCTATCACACAACGACGTTACTACAACGTATCAATTGACCACCAGAGACATTCTTCAAAGGACAAAGGACTCAGTTTGGCAACACGGCCTTCCATCTACCACCAACCTACTGAAGCGCAGCTGAGAGTAAATATTTATTGCATTTTCCTTTTCCAAATGGGTGGTAATTTAGAATGCATAAGATACTGTATTTATGATAGCACAGCTTCTTCCTTTGGTCCTAAGTCTTCCCGCTCTTTCACTCAAACCCAGCCCCTTTTCTTTTGTGTAACCAGCTGTCATATCTGTTCAGCCCGCTAGGGACGTTTTCCTTTATGACGTAATTTGTAATCAAATTATGATTAAATATGTGTATGTGTAATTCTGTGTGATTAGTTAGGTATTTAGTAAATAAATAATTAAACCCAATTTTGTATTGCTGATTTGATTTGATTTGTATTGCTGATTCAACTTGTTAGCCAGGGTTCGTGTAGATAAACCAAGAATTTACAACTATCAGATGAGACTGAATTAAGGTGACGATTAATATTGACTGCTATTGATGTAAAATATTACTAGGTCTTTAAGAGTTTATTCGGAAGATAACAGCTCTATAAATATTATTTAGTGGTGCCCCGACTCTCTAGTTAATTACATTTACATGATTAGCTCAATCAGGTGATATTAATTACGGAGAAATTATTTTATAGAATAGTATGTCATATCACTTAATCCGGCATAGCCAAAGACACGACAGTAGGTATCATCATTGAGGACGATGGCTGCAAGGCGTGGCAGTATAACCATCCAGACAAACAGGCTGAGCTAACCGAGCGTTGTTATTCATCACTGAGGTGAGATATGTAGAAATGAACATGGCAGCCGTGAAAGGCAGGAGTAACACTAGCAGGGTGCCCAGGGGGACAGGAATATTTTGTTCTGGGAAACGGGGAGAGAGAAGAGGAAGAGGAGGAGGGAGGAAGGTTTAAAGTCTTACTCTGTGCTGTCAGAAGGAAAGGGAGGGAGAGAAGAGAAGAGGGAGGGAGAAGGTTTAAAAGCATATTACGTGCTGTCAGAGGGAGGGGGGAGAGAAAAGGTAGGGAGGAGGAGAGCAAGGTTTACAGTCCTGTTACATTATGTTATGTTAGAAGTGGAGCGAGGAGAGAGGCTAGAGGGAGGGACGCGGGGCTAGAAGGGTCCATATCAGGGGATATGTTTAGATGACACGTTTTGATATTCTAGAGAATACAGACCATTTCCAATGCATATTTAGAGTTTTGTGGATTTGCACCATATCCTGATAAATTCTGAATCAAGATCTGTCTTTTAGACATACAGTATATGATATTGGGATTGCTCCGAATATCACATGTCAACATTTCCAATGGCAGGAAATGGACTCATTCAATATCCTGATATGAGACAACCTATTTTCACTCTTCATGTTGACAAGTACTGAATATGTACGGTACATTTGGAAATTATTCAAAGCTTTTGACTTTTTCCACATTTTGTAATGTTACAGCCTTAAAATTGGTTCAATTGTTTTTTTTCGTTATCAATCTACACACAATAACCCACAATAACCCATCCCTCGATCCTGACTAGTCTTCCAGTCCCTGCCGCACCATGCTTCACCGTAGGGATGGTGCCAGGATGCTTGGCATTCAGGCCAAAGAGTCCAATCTTGGTTTCATCAGACCAGATAATCTTGTTTCTCATGGTCTTAGAGTACTTTCGGTGCCTTTTGTCTGGGTGTTTCCAAACTTCTTCCATTTAAGATTTTTATTTTTTATTTATTTTTTTATTTTTTTACCTTTAGGCAAGTCAGTTAAGAACAAATTCTTATTTTCAATGACGGCCTAGGAACAGTTCAGGGGCAGAACCACAGCTCGGGGGTTTGAGCTTGCAACCTTCTGGTTACTAGTCCAACTCTCTAACCACTAGTCTACCCTGCCACCCCGAATGATGAATGAATGAAGAATGACAGAGGCCACTGTGTTCTTGGGTATCTTCAATGCTGCAGACATTTTTTGGTACCCTTCCCCAGATCTGTGCCTCGACACGATTCTGTCTCGGAGCTCTACGGACAATTCCTTCGACCTCATGGCTTGGTTTTTGCTCTGACATGCACTGTCAACTGTGGGACCTTATATAAACAGGTGTGTGCCTTTCCAAATCATGTCCAATCAATTGAATTTACCAATGAAGTTGTAAAAACCATCTCAAGGATGATCAATGGAAACAGTATACACCTGAGCTCAATTTTGAGTATCACACCAAAGGGTCTGGATACTTATGTAAAGGTTAGGGTTAAGGGAAGGGTTTACTAACGAGCTAGAGTTGCCCATGATGAGATTTGAACACGCAACCTTTGGGTTGCTAGATGTTTGCTTTATATGCCCCCTTTCGTTTTTGCCTTAAAGAGAAATGTGTATTCATCATGTCCAGCACCACCCCAACATCAACATATGTGGAAATTGTTTTGTGGGGGGAAAAAACATAGAGGAAGATATGTTTCCAATGACGTCATTGGTGTGCATTATATGATTTTAACCAATTATGAGTAGAGATTTCCTAATAATTAGTGAGAAGCTGTTCAGAAAATACAAAAAAAAAAACTTAAAGCTAATTGTAGAAGTTTTACTTATCTTAATAACTAGAATCAAGAAAGTTAGCTAATTTGGCCAGCAGCCAGTGCAGCTAGCTATCTTGATAGGTGTTAAAACTAACTGGTTGCCTAGCTAGCTAGCTAACAAATAATGAAATTGCAGTCCATTCAGGGTACATTTTTTTTACCCCTATAAAGCCTTAACGTGACAGTTACCATTTTAAAAAGTTTAGGTGTATTTTGTATTACTGGTTAATATAAGCTAGCTAGTTAACTAACTTAACTGGCTAACTAGCTGCTGTAGCAACTTAGCTTGTTCCAGTTTGTTTTCTCATCATGAATGAAGCAGGTTGTATGGTTATGTGAAATGACAATATTTTCTTGAAATATCGACACAGTTTTGATGAATGATTTATGCATTGTTTGCTGACAGTTTAGAATGGATCACAGACCAACACTACCGCCATGTTGGGTCTGGAATGCTAACAACGCAATCTGCACACATTGCATCCATCGTCCATAACAAACAGGCCAGGCAGGGCTATTGAGGGTTTGCAACTTTTACTTATTGTTAAATAAATCAAATACATTTTTAGCAAAGATTGGCTTATGTTTGCATCTTTACAGACAACGTTGTGATTGGAACTCTGGATTCGCTATTCTTCATTTTTTTCATCAGAAATAGCATTGATGTGCTTCGGAAATAGAAACCTGAATTAAATAGGATGCCTTTTCTGGCCTTGCAGCCTACCACTGAATATGGTGCAAATGTATGCTCAGAGTCACCTTTATGTGAAGAAGCGTAGTGATATTCAGCGCATGAACAGGTCAAATCATTTGGACGCTGGACATTAAATGAGTCAGATTTGAGAAATGTGGATACATAAATGATCAGGTAATGGCTACAGATTTGTTACATTTCTGAAAATATGTGGATTGTTCAAGTATAAAGGGTTAGATACTGTATGTCAGAATGTTGACACATACCTTTTCTGGAGTTATAATATTTCACAAATACGCGCATCAGGAGTGTGTCTTAAACACACAGAACATGACCAAAAGTATGTGGACACCTGCTTGTCAAAAATCTTATTCCAAAATCATGGGCATGAATATGGCATTGGTCCCCAATTTTCTGCTATAACGGCCTCCACTCTTCTGGGAAGTCTTTCCACTAGATGTTGGAACATTTCTGCGGGGATTTGCTTCCATTCAGAGACAAGAGGATTAGTGAGGTTGGCATTGACGTTGGGGGACTAGGCTTGGCTTGCAGTCGGCGTTCCAATTCCTCCCAACGGTGTTCGATGGGGTTGAGATCAGGACTCTGAGCAGGCCAGTCAAGTTCTTCCACAACAATCTCAACAAATCATTTCTGTATGGTCCTCGCTTTGTGCACGGGGCATTGTCATGCTGAAACTTCCCCAAACTGTTGCCACAAAGTTGGAATCGCAGAATTGTCTAGAATGTCATTGTATGCTCTATTGTTAAGATTTCCCTTCACTGGAACTAAGGGGCCTAGCCCGAATCATGATAAACAGCCCCAGACCATTATTCCTTCTCCACCAAACCATGTAGTTGGCACTATGCATTGGGGCAGGTTGCGTTCTCCTGGCATCCGCCAAACCCATATTCGTCCATTGGACTGCCAGATGGTGAAGCGTGATTCGTCACATAACGCAAGCTTTATACAACTCCAGCCGACACTTGGCATTGAGCATGTTGATCGTAGGCTTGTGTGCGGCTGCTCGGCCATGGAAACCCATTTCATATAGCTCCCGATGAACAGTTATTGTGCTGACGTTGCTTCCAGAGGCAGTTTGGAACTCGGTAGTGAGTGTTGCAATCGAGGACAGACGTTTTTTATGTGCTACGGGGTTAAGCACTCTGCGTCCCATTCTGTGAGCTTGTGTGGTCTACCACTTTACGGCTGAGACGTTGTTGCTCCTAGACATTTCCACTTCAGAATAACAGCAGTTACAGATGAACAAGCAGCTCTAGCAGGGCAGACATTTGTTGGAAAGGTGGCATTCTATGATGGTGCCATGTTGAAAGTCACTGAGCTCTTCAGTAAGACCATTCTACTGTCAATGTTTGTCTTTGGAGATTGCATGGCTGTGTGCTTGATTTTATACACCTGTCAGCAACAGGTGTGGCTGAAATAGCTAAATCCACTCATTTGAAGGGGTGTCCACATACCTTTGTATATTAGCAAAGTTGGATTCACTAGTGTATACACATACATGCATGCAGTAGTAAGCCACTTAAAGTCATACCCTCATTCAGGTTTGGGTTGGTTACTTTCTACATGTATTCTGTTATAATTACTAGTTACCTGTCCAGCAACATACCTTTTGCATTACCCAAACTCAGTAATGTAATTGGACTACTTTCTTCTTACTTTCAGATTACTTTCTCCTTAAATGCATTAGAAAAAGACAAAAAGGACCCATCAAACGAATTTGGTGTGTCATCATAGTGTTCTCTAAATTGTGTTCAGACTCATTCAGGCAAAACATATTTAATTTTTGGCTCAAATCCCGTTAACGAGATCGATTTGACAACAGCCAGTGAAACTGCAGTGCGCCAAATTCATACAACAGAAATCTCCAAATTAAAATTCCTCAAACATACAAGTATTATACACCATTTTAAAGATAAACTTGTTGTTAATCCCACCACAGTTTCCGATTTCAAAAAGGCTTTACGACGAAAGCATACCATGCAATTATTTTAGGTCAGTACCTAGTCGCAAAAAACATTTTTCCAGCCAAAGAGAGGAGTCACAAAAAGCAGAAATAGAGATAAAATTAATCACTAACCTTTGATAATCTTCATCAGGTGGCACTCATAGGACTTCATGTTACACAATACATGTATGTTTTGTTTGATAAAGTTCATATTTATATCCAAAAATCTCAGTTTCTATTGGCGCGTTATGTTCAGTAATGTTTTGCTTCCAAAACATCTGGTGAGAGCTACATCAATTTACAGATATACTCATCATAAATGTTGATTAAAATACAAGGGTTATGCATGGAATTAAAGATATACTTAATGCAACCGCTGTGTCAGATTTCAAAAAAGCTTTACAGCGAAAGCACACCATGGAATAATCTGAGTACAGCGCTTAGGCACCAAAACAAGCCATACAGATACCCGCCATGTTGTGGAGTCAACAAAAGTCAGAAATAACATTATAAATATTCACTTACCTTTGATGATCTTCATCAGAATACACTCCCAGGAATTCCAGTTTCACAATAAATGTTAGTTTTGTTCGATAAACTCCATCATTTATGTCAAAATACCTCCTTTTTGTTCGCGCGTTTAGTCAAGTAATCCAAATGCGCAGGCACTAGGTCCAGACAAAGTCAAAAAAGTTATATAACAGTTCGTAGAAACGTGTCAAACAATGTATATAATCAATCTTTAGGATGTTTTTATCATAAATCTTCAATAATGTTTCAACCGGACAATTCCTTTGTCTTTAGAAAGGAACAGAGCTCGCTCTCACGTCCGTGCGCCTGACTTAGCTCATGGCATTCTGCCAGACCCCTTAGTCAAACAGCTTTTATTCTCTCCCCCTTCATAGTAGAAGCCTGAAACAATGTTCTAAAGACTGTTGACATCTAGTGGAAGCCTTAGGAAGTGCAATATGACCCCATAGACACTGTGTATTGGATAGGCAAAGACTTGAAAACCTACAAACCTCAGATTTCCCACTTCCTGGTTGGATTTCTTCTCAGGTTTTTGCCTGCCAAATGAGTTCTGCTACAGTTTTAGCAGGCTACTCAATACTGCCCCTCAGTCCCAAAGAAGTTAAATGTGCACCTTTTTTCAGCACTGAATTAAATGTCATTTAGAAAAAATAAAGATGTCGTAATGTTTTTCTCCCCCCGCAAACATCCTTTCTGAAATGAAATGTAATCCAAGAAGTAATCATCTAGTATCTGTAGTCTGATTACAATATTTTAGCAGGTATCATTACTGATCACAGTTGTTTTTTGGGGGGGAGGGGGGGGATAATCAGATTACATGTAACTGCTCTCACTGTCTATGAACATATTGTGAACGTCCGTGAGACATTATAATAAATGGTGTTGTAAATGCCGACACACACAAGCTGAACAGCGACAGCTTCGTTTAGACCTGTCTACCGCCTGCTTTGTTCTGGTTGAGCTAGCTGCTTGTTTCTTAATCTCGCTGCTGCATGGGTCTCCCGATGCAGATTCAACAACAATTTGAAAAAAGTCATTATGGTGACTTAATGCGATATGAGCATCTGTGTGCTTTACTAAGCACTGTCTACTCACAAACACATGCATACTGGTGTGCGCGCACACAAACACAGACACACACACACACACACACACACACAACACGCACGCACACGCACACACACACAACAAGCACACACACACACACACACACACAACACACACACACACACACGCACACACACACACACACACACACGCACACACACACACACACACACACACACACACACGCACACACACACACAAAACACGCACACATATTCAGGATATTTCAATGCAGATGAGCTTTGTGATTTAGATAAATTAACTGAAAACCCACACTAACACAGTTAAATTAATAGTATTACACTTTTCATGTAGCCTACTTTTGGCCAGCTAATAGCCTAACCACCGATCAAACAACATTATGAACTAAACATTCAAATCCTTTTGCTGCAGGATTAATTTGCTGTGACAATATAGGTCAAATTAAGATCCTACATCTGTACATACACACACAAACATACACACAGACACACACACACACACACACACACACACAAACACACACAAACATACACACAGACACATACACACACACACACACACAGAGAGAGAGACACATATACAGACAATCTCGCACGTATCTGCTTATAGGCTGAGTCAGAGGAAGATTAGAGATAAATCAAAATGAAAGAACTAAGTGGCGGCATCAACAAAGCTGTGTGAGACACTCTGCACAAAACAGTTTTTCTTTAATAGAGCGTGCCCGCCTATGATTATATACATTAAAGCAAATCAGCGGCAACAAATAGAGGGTGTAAAAGCATGTTAAGAAAGAAACAAACCCTCACAGATGGAGAGAAAGCTTGTAGAGAAACTGGTCTAGAGGTGACGTCATTTGGTTTACATTGACTGATGTTCTTCCTCACAACCCCAGCTCTCTACTACCTGGCTTCTGACTCATTGCCAGATGATTAGTTTGATTCTCTCCTCAGTAGATGAGAGAGGACCTGCTGAGGCCTCCTGTCTCAAGGCTTTAGACCAACCCTGGTCTCTCTGCACTAACCAGCTTTCTCAATGAATCTCCACTGAGGCTTTCATCCATCCTCGTCCACAACTACTCTTACCTCCCTCCCTTCTCCCTCCCTCCTTCTCCCTCCATTTTCCTCCCTCCCTCCCTTCCTCTTCCCTCCTCCCTCTTCCCTCCCTCTTCTCTCATTCCCTCCCTCTTCCGCCTTCTTCCTTCCTCCTCCCTCCTCCCTCCTGCCCCTCCTCCTCACTCCCTCTTCCCTCCTCCTCCCTGTTCCCTTCCTATTCCCTCTTTCTCCTTCCTCCTCCCTCTCTTTTCCCTCCTCCTCCACCATCCCCACTGATCATTCAAATTCAGAGTGGAACAGGGCAGGACAACATAGTCCCCTCTTGATTCCCCTGCTGGGAGGAGGAGAGGAAAGGTGCACACTAGCCCTCCAGCTCACCACCAGTCCAGAGAGGCAAGACAGAGGTCTCCAAAGTCTGGATTTGTGCTTAGGGGAGTGACGGACCAAGAACAGTGTTTGGTGAACGTGAGGGATAAAGATGAGGGAGTGGGTGTTGGAATTGGGTGGGTGGGGATGGTTTTAGGTTGGCTAAGTCAGTGTGGAGCTAGAGAGCTTTGACAGAGCTTACATAGCAGTACAATAGACGTGTGTTGTCTGTTCCCAGTAAGGGTTCCCATACCTGTGGCTAACAGCGGCAGAATGAGGTTTGATCTATTTATTTATTTTGATTTATTCATTGTGGTTAGCAGCGGGAGTAATGGGGAAATGTGCAATCAAAAGGATGAGCCTGCCTGAGGTATGTCTGTTCTCACTGTGATATCACCCCCTACTCTCTTTCCCTCTCTCCCTCCATATCTCCCTCTCTCTCTCCCTACTCCTCTCTCTTTCTCTTTCTTTCCTTCATTCTTCCTCTCTCTCTCCCCCTTGTTCTCCCTTACACTATCCCTCCCCTCCTCTCTCTCCCTCTTTCTCCCAACCTACCTCCCTCTCCCCCCATCTCTTTCTCTCTCTCTCTCTCTCTCTCTCTCTCTCTCTCTCTCTCTCTCTCTCTAACTGAGTGATGCTATCTCTTGCTGTGCTCTACACCTGTTGTTGTTTCATTTTGCCACTGACATCTGTGACACATTTCTGCACAGTGTGTTTAGCTTGGGAGGAAGAAAAGGGAATTAGTCCTGCATCACAGAGAGATCAAACAATGAGACCTGTATTAATTTCACCAGATCTGGCACTGGACCCCACGACACTCACACAGCCTGCCAGCTGCACACATGGAGTCCAGCAATTAACTAAGACCTCTGGACTGACTGCCCTGTGTGTGTGTGTGTGTATGTGTGTGTGTGTGTGTGTGTGTGTGTGTGTGTGTGTGTGTGTGTGTGTGTGTGTGTGTGTGTGTGTGTGTGTGTGTATGTGTGTGTGTGTGTGTGTGTGTGTGTGTGTGTGTGTGTGTGTGTGTGTGTGTGTGTGTGTGTGTGTGTGTGTGTGTTTGTGTGTGTGTGTAACCAAACCTCTCTTTCTCTCTGTCCCTTTCACTCTCAGATTCATTTACAGTATATACCTCTCCTCATCCCTCTCTTTTTCACCACTTCTCAACCCCTTCTTCCCTCCCTGCCTTCTCCTCTCTTTCTCTCTCTCCATCCCTGCCTTCTCTTTACTCACTATGTTGCTGTGGAAGGCATCTGTCCTGCCATGGTTGTGTGCTGAATATGATTTCAGAGGCTCCTTTGAAAGTGTGAGTTTTATTAGACTTTGATATGTTCCCTGGGCTCCAGCGTGGCCCTAGCCAAACTCTCCCCAGATCTGAGCTGCCGAAGGCAGGCTTTGAAGTGACTCCTTTCCCCCCCTCTCCTCCACCCTGCCCTCTCTCTCTCTCTCTCTCTGCACTGCTAACCCACAAAACACTGAATGGTAATGTGAACACTCCTGCCACTTCCAATATCCCTTCTCCTCACTGGAGACAGTCTAGAGAAGGAGAAAAAGAGAGATAGGAGGGGGGAGAGAGAGAGATAGTAGGTGGAAGAAGGAGAGAGAGAGAGAGAGAGAGAGAGAGAGAGAGGGGGGGAGAGATAGTAGGTGGAAGAAGGAGAGAGAGAGAGAGAGAGAGAGAGAGAGAGAGAAGGTGGAAGAAGGAGAGAGCGAGAGAGAGAGAGAGAGAGAGAGAGAGAGAGAGAGAGAGGGTAGAGAGAGAGAGAGAGAGAGAGACAGAGAGAGACATATACTACAGTACTCATACTATGGTCTAAATGTCTTCATGGTTGGTTTGTTTATGTCATATTGGGTTTTACTATGAGTGATGATATTATATCTCTGAAGTAGCTTGTTCATTTCATACTGTATGGCTTTAAGAGCTCTGTCACTACACACAAGAGGAACATATTGTTCAAGTCATGTACTTCATGTCAGTGGCTCAACGTCAAATAAAACAATATTCAATGGTGAACTTTTGGGTGATATTCCTATAAACAACATAATCATGTGAAATGAATGTCATCTAACTGTATAGTGTTTATACTACCACTGTAGGCTTTGATAGACATTGAAGGGTACACAGAGGGACAGCAACAGGGTTCTCAGAAGTCATACATGTCATTCTTACATTTTATTGGTGTTTTGTTTGCGGTTAGAGTTAGTTCCCTCTCCACCAATACCTTTAGATTTGTGACTCTCTGAATTATCAGCCTCACAACATTGCCCTGTGCGCGTCCCACACGCACACACTCTCTCACACACACACACACCAGACATGAAATACTGTATGTATTAGCAAGTTTGTGCGTGCGCGCGCTTGTGCATGTGCATATTAGTCAGTCTGCTGTCGTCTCCAGTGGAGCCTGGTTCGCATCTGTCAGAGACGATATCAGTGATGGACTGCTAAGACAGCGTCCTCTGTGTCATCTCTACAGAATAGGATCATTTATTTAATAGGAGCCCTACTAGTTCTGCTCTACTTCACTCCACTTCTCTTCACACCATTTTGATTAGCATCATTATGGTCAACCCACTGCAGCTTTCATCACGTACAGTAGACGTATATGCATATTTAGTGTGTTATTCAAAGGACCAGTCATGGGTTCAACTAGTATTTGTTTTCTTTCAAATACTTTAGCTGCGCTTAATTGAGCTTGTCTGGCTCAATGTGCCAGACAAGCTCAAAAGTGCCACCCGTCTGGGACTCCAGTATAATCAAGTTCTCAAAGTATTTCTGTGAAGACAAATACTATTTGAACCCAGGTCTGAGAAGCAGCCTGCCTTTCTGTGCATGTGTGCCTCCCAGGCCTGTCTGTGTGTGATTGCCTGTGTGAATGCGTAAACACAGCCATCACTCCACTGTTTACCTTTAGGTGGACAGTCCCTTTTTATCATATTGATGGATGGATTGAGCCTCCATCACTTTGGGAGCAGCAGTCTCACTCCCCAGCCCCCTGATTTATTTGGACTTTATACCCCATTTTCAAATCCCCGTTGACGCTACATAACTTAAATATGTAACCAATTTCCAGGCGGGAAATTCCACGCACAATTACCCTTCGCTATTTCAAGTGAATTTCTGCACCCCCGAATATCGTAGCACCATACATATGGAAAAGGATTAACGTCAATCTGTTCTTTGACCTAAATTCTGTCTCATTCTTCCTCTCAAGAATTTACTCACTTTACATTTTCTTGTTTAGCTATTTGCACCAATTTCACAATTATGTAATGTGCTAGTGATGAGTGTAGTGTGTGTGTTACATTGTATTATATCAGTGTGTATTTGTGTCTGATGACAGCAGGGATGTTGTCCTGGGGGGGGGGGGGGGGGGGGGGTAGAGTGGAGGGAGAGAGAGAGTGGCTATGGTAGTTCTATGGTCTAACAGCAGAGTGGGAGCATGAGGCTCACCATAGGCATCTATTAACAAACATGTTTTTAAGGCTGGAAACATTGGATCGTATTAATTGTGTAACGCTTCACACTCCAGGTTCTCTCTCTACCGTTCTCTTCTCTAACCCTTCAGGCTCTTCTTCTCTAACCCCTCAGGCTCTTCTTCTCTAACCCATCAGGCTCTTCTTCTCTAACCCGTCAGTCTCTTCTTCTCTAACCCATCAGGCTCTTCTTCTCTAACCGATCAGTCTCTTCTTCTCTAACCCATCAGGCTCTTCTTCTCTAACCCATCAGGCTCTTCTTCTCTAACCCATCAGGCTCTTCTTCTCTAACCCATCAGGCTCTTCTTCTCTAACCCATCAGGCTCTTCTTCTCTAACCCGTCAGGCTCTTCTTCTCTAACCCATCAGGCTCTTCTTCTCTAACCCGTCAGGCTCTTCTTCTCTAACCCATCAGGCTCTTCTTCTCTAACCCATCAGTCTCTTCTTCTCTAACCCTTCAGGCTCTTCTTCTCTAACCCATCAGGCTCTTCATCTCTAACCCTTCAGGCTCTTCTTCTCTAACCCATCAGGCTCTTCTTCTCTAACCCTTCAGTCTCTTCTTCTCTAACCCATCAGGCTCTTCTTCTCTAACCCATCAGGCTCTTCCTCTCTAACCCATCAGTCTCTTCTTCTCTAACCCATCAGGCTATTCTTATCTTCTTATCTTCTCTAACCCTTCAGACTCTTCTTCTCTTCTCTATCCCTTCAGTCACTTCTTCTCGAACCCATCAGGCTCCTCTTCTCTAATCCATCAGGCTCCACTTCTCTCAACCATAAGGCTATTCTTCTCTTCTCTAACCCACCAGGCACTTCTCTCTAACCCATTAGGCCCTTCTTCTCTTACCCATCAGGCCCCTCTTCTCTAACCCATCAGGTTCTTCTTGTCTAACCCATCAGGCTCCTCTCCTCTTTTCTAACCCATTAGGGTCTTCTTCTCTTCTCTAACCCATCAGGCACTTCTTCCCTAACCCATCAGACTCTTCTTCTCTAACCCATTAGGCTCTTCTTCTCTTCTCTAACCCACCAGGACCTTCTTCTCTTTTCTAACTCATTAAGGTCTTCTTCTCTTCTCTAACCCATCCGGCACCTCTTCCCTAACCCATCAGGCTCTTCTTCTCTAACCCATTAGGCTCCTCTTCTCTTCTCTAACCTACCAGGCTCTTCGTCTCTTTTCTAACCCATCAGTCTATTCATCTCTTCTCTAGCACATCAGGTTCTTCTTCTCTAACCCATCAGTCTCTTCTTCTCTTCTCTAACCCATTAGGGTCTTCTTCTCTTCTTTAACCCATTAGGGTCTTCTTCTCTTCTCTAACCCATCAGTCTCTTCATCTCTTCTCTAACCCATCAGTCTCTTCTTCTCTTCTCTTAACTCATTAGGCACTTCTTCTCTTCTCTAACCCATCAGGCTCTTCTTCTCTTCTCTAACCCATCAGGCTCTTCATCTCTTCTCTAACTCATTAGGCACTTCTTCTCTTCTCTCACCCATCAGGCTCTTCTTCTCTAACACATCGGTCCCTTATTCTCTTCTCTAACCCATCAGGCCCTTATTCTCTTTTCTAACCCATCAGTTACTTCTCTCTGTCTGTTACCTCTGACCTTTGTCTGCTACCTTTCTGTCTGCCACTCCTCTGTCTGCTACCTCTCTCTGTCTGCTACCTCTCTGTCTGCTTCCTCTCTCTGTCTGTTACTGCTCTCTGTCTGTTACTGCTCTCTGTCTGCTACCTCTCTCTGTCTGCTACCTCTCTGTTTGCTACCTCGCTATATTCTACCTCTCTCTGTCTGTTACCTCTCTCTGTCTGTTACCTCTCTGTCCATTACCTCTCTCTGTCTGTTACCTATCTGTCTGAACATTCTCTCTGTCTGTTACATCTGTCTTCTACCTTTATCTGTCTGTTACTTCTCTCTGTCTGTTACTTCTCTCTGTCTGTTACCTCTCTCTGTCTGTTACCTCTCTGTCTGATACTTCTCTCTGTCTGCTACCTCTCTCTGTCAGTTACCTCTCTCTGTCTGCTACCTCTCTTTCTGCTACCTCTCTCTGTCTGTTACCTCTCTGTCTGTTACCTCTCTGCCTGTTACTTCTCTGTCTGTTACCTATCTGTCTGAACATTCTCTCTGTCTGTTACCTCTCTGTCTTTTACCTCTCTCTGTCTTTTACCTCTCTCTGTCTGTCACCTCTATCTGTCTGTCACCTGTCTCTGTCTGTTACATCTCTCTGTCTGTCACCTCTCTCTGTCTGTTACCTCTCTCCGTCGGCCACCTCTCTCTGTCTGTCACCTCTCTCTGTCTGTCACCTCTCTCTGTCTGTCTGTTACCTCTGTCTGTGACCTCTCTCTGTCTGTTACCTCTGTCTGTCTGTCACCTCTCTCTGTCTGTCACCTCTCTCTGTCTGTCACCTCTCTCTGTCTGTCACCTCTGTCTATCTGTTACCTCTGTCTGTCACCTCTCTCTGTCTGTCATCTCTCTCTGTCTGTCACCTCTCTCTGTCTGTAACCTCTCTCTGTCTGTCACCTCTCTCTGTCTGTTACCTCTCTCTGTCTGTCACCTCTCTCTGTCTGTTCCCTCTCTCTGTCTGTCATCTCTGTCTGTCTGTTACCTCTCTCTGTCTGTCACCTCTCTCTGTCTGTCACCTCTCTCTGTCTGTCACCTCTGTCTATCTGTTACCTCTGTCTGTCACCTCTCTCTGTCTGTCATCTCTCTCTGTCTGTCACCTCTCTCTGTCTGTTACCTCTCTCTGTCTGTCACCTCTCTCTGTCTGTTATCTCTCTCTGTCTGTCACCTCTCTCTGTCTGTTCCCTCTCTCTGTCTGTCATCTGTCTCTGTCTGTTACCTCTCTCTGTCTGTCACCTCTCTCTGTCTGCCACCTCTATCTGTCTGTCATCTCTCTCTGTGTGTCATCTCTCTCTGTCTGTTACCTCTCTCTGTCTGTCACCTCTCTCTGTCTGTTATCTCTCTCTGTCTGTCACCTCTCTCTGTCTGTTCCCTCTCTCTGTCTGTCATCTGTCTCTGTCTGTTACCTCTCTCTGTCTGTCACCTCTCTCTGTCTGTCACCTCTCTCTGTCTGTCACCTCTGTCTATCTGTGACATCTGTCTGTCAGCTCTCTCTGTCTGTCACCTCTCTCTGTCTGTTACCTCTCTCTGTCTGTTACCTCTGTCTGTCTTTCACCTCTCTCTGTCTGTCACCTCTCTCTGTCTGTCACCTCTCTCTGTCTGTCACCTCTGTCTATCTGTTACCTCTGTCTGTCACCTCTCTCTGTCTGTCACCTCTCTCTGTCTGTCACCTCTCTCTGTCTGTCTGTTACCTCTGTCTGTGACCTCTCTCTGTCTGTTACCTCTGTCTGTCTGTCACCTCTCTCTGTCTGTCACCTCTCTCTGTCTGTCACCTCTCTCTGTCTGTCACCTCTCTCTGTCTGTCACCTCTGTCTATCTGTTACCTCTGTCTGTCACCTCTCTCTGTCTGTCATCTCTCTCTGTCTGTCACCTCTCTCTGTCTGTAACCTCTCTCTGTCTGTCACCTCTCTCTGTCTGTTACCTCTCTCTGTCTGTCACCTCTCTCTGTCTGTTCCCTCTCTCTGTCTGTCATCTCTGTCTGTCTGTTACCTCTCTCTGTCTGTCACCTCTCTCTGTCTGTCACCTCTCTCTGTCTGTCACCTCTGTCTATCTGTTACCTCTGTCTGTCACCTCTCTCTGTCTGTCATCTCTCTCTGTCTGTCACCTCTCTCTGTCTGTTACCTCTCTCTGTCTGTCACCTCTCTCTGTCTGTTATCTCTCTCTGTCTGTCACCTCTCTCTGTCTGTTCCCTCTCTCTGTCTGTCATCTGTCTCTGTCTGTTACCTCTCTCTGTCTGTCACCTCTCTCTGTCTGCCACCTCTATCTGTCTGTCATCTCTCTCTGTGTGTCATCTCTCTCTGTCTGTTACCTCTCTCTGTCTGTCACCTCTCTCTGTCTGTTATCTCTCTCTGTCTGTCACCTCTCTCTGTCTGTTCCCTCTCTCTGTCTGTCATCTGTCTCTGTCTGTTACCTCTCTCTGTCTGTCACCTCTCTCTGTCTGTCACCTCTCTCTGTCTGTCACCTCTGTCTATCTGTGACATCTGTCTGTCAGCTCTCTCTGTCTGTCACCTCTCTCTGTCTGTTACCTCTCTCTGTCTGTTACCTCTGTCTGTCTTTCACCTCTCTCTGTCTGTCACCTCTCTCTGTCTGTCACCTCTCTCTGTCTGTCACCTCTGTCTATCTGTTACCTCTGTCTGTCACCTCTCTCTGTCTGTCACCTCTCTCTGTCTGTCACATCTCTCTGTCTGTCACCTCTCTCTGTCTGTCACCTCTCTCTGTCTGTTCCCTCTGTCTGTCACCTCTCTCTGTCTGTCACTCTGTCTATCTGTTACCTCTGTCTGTCTGTCACCTCTCTCTGTCTGCCACCTCTCTCTGTCTGTCACCTCTCTCTGTCTGCCACCTCTCTCTGTCTGTCACCTCTCTCTGTCTGTTACCTCTGTCTGATAAGCTGTGCTGATGCTTGGAAAAACACACTCACCCTTTAATGTTTATGATCCCCATAAAGAGGCTGTTCAGACACTACAGCCTGCAGATTCAGCACCCAGACACCCACTGACAGACTGACAGACAGACAGAGAGACAGAGTAAGCACATTTATGGTTATTGTTATTATCTGCGCTGATTGTCTTTGTCGTCCCAGGTTTAATAGACGTTAATGAGCAGAGGGGTTGTTTTTGTTTGACACACAGCATATCAAGAATAATGTCTGCTTATCTCCATAATTAATCTTACCCGAGACGTCTCCCTTCCTCCCTCGTAGATAACATTTCTTCCACTCCATCAGTCGCTTGTGGGGACCTTGATTATTAAGTATGTCCACAGGTGAGTCTCTCTTGTCTCCTGACTCCGTTGTCAGATGAGGCTGACGCCTTCGCCGTCATTACCCAGCCACCTGGATTCCTTTCTTCTCGCAGTCTGATGGACGGACGGGGCACAGAGAGACATCACCGCGGTAGATAAGACTCTGAATGCAATTCAAGATTGAAATGAATCACCCTGCCAACACGTAATCTCAGACTCCATGCATTTCTAATCCCAAACAATTATGACAAAGACACTCTGTATTCACGTCTTCTACCCATCGTTGGGGCAACATCATCAGGAAGATGTCTGCATAATTGCGTCTCACGGGGCGGTTGGGGTGTTGGGCTAAATGATGAATTATAGGACATAGATTATGAAAATGTGTCTGAATTTAGGTAAATGTCCAGAGGCTGTGTTAAAAATGTTACAGTTTTTACTCTGTCAGTTAATTGGAAAAGGACAGGGGACAGACTGTCTGAAACACACACAGACTGGTTTCACGTTTTCCCTCACAGACAAATTCACCAGTTGACCTTTCCATGAATCAAATAAAAGAGAGAGGAGGGGAAGTGAGAGTCTGGGTTTTAATTTGAGCATTAATTTCCTCTGGTCCCCGTCCCAGAGATATAAACGACCACCCAGGAATGTGTCCATTTTGGCTCTGTTGAATATTCTCTCCTGAGAGTCGGCCATCTTGGCTCGACCAGTTGCTCCTGTGGCCAGCCTCAGTCCCATTGCCCAGTTGGAGTCCTGTGGCGTGTGACAGACTGTGGAGACTAATGGGAGGGCAGGGGGAGCCAGAAGGGAGCCAGGGCTCAGATGACCGCACGGGGAGGCCCGAGGCCCAGAGCAGCATTGCAGAGCTGGAGGGTAGGAGACATGTTGTGAGCTGGGGGACCAGACAGCCTCAGGCCAGGATACTGCAGGCATGGACATGGTCAGGATAAACAGACCAAAACATTTGACTCTCTGCCCAAAGCACTTCTGGGTTCTGTTCACTTATACTCACTTATACTCTCCTGTTCTTTTCTCCTGTCTCGTCCTTAATTCTATCCTCACTTCAGCTCTTCTCTTACTTCTCCTCTCCAGGGGTTGGCTGATGTCTAAAGTCAATGGAGGCTGAGGGAAGTGAGGGGGGCAAGGGAGGCTATCCAGCCTAGTTTGGGCTGTGTCCTGGTGGTGCATTTGGTCAGACAGTCGGCCTGTCCGGCCTAGTTTGAGCTGCATCTGGGTGGGTATTTGGTCTGACAGGTGGCTGGCCGGCCCTACAGGTGTGGAGCCACCTGTTGGCTGGAGAGGAAGCCTGGGAGAGAGCAGCGCTGCTGGGCTTCAGGCCCGGTGTTGAAGTTAACAGTCTGGAGCTGTCTACTGGAGGTCTGGGCTGTACCCACTGGTCAACCAACAGCTGTCTGACTCTGTATCTACCTATCTGTTTGTTAAAGGACAAACAGAGCCAAGATCCACATCTATTTTTCATACTGGTGGGGAGAATGATGTGGTTTTCAGTTGCTTGTACTGTATTCATTTAATATTTACATGATTCTTTGCCGATGGGGGGGGGGGGGGGGGGGTTAGTATCTTTAAGCATTTCCATTTGTTTGTGGCTGCAGTCCATCACAGTGTCTTTTTTCATTATCTCTTCGCCTCTCAGCATTGGTTCAGGTTGGCACACAATAAGGATTTAAGCTGTCTTTGTGTTAGACAACAATTAGAAACCAATTAGTCATCAATTAGAAAAGAGTTTCTCAAATGCTTCAGGTCAATACCATCACAGAGCGATGGAGGGAGAGAGAGGGAGAGTGAGGGAGAGTGAGTGAGTGAGTGAGACATTGGGTTTGAATGTCTCCCTCGCAGCTTTGTTCTCCTTAGTGTTATTAATCATCTTATACGGGTCTGCAGAGGATGACAGACACACACACACACACACACACACACACACATACACACAGGCACACACGCACGCACACACACACGTACACACACACGTACACACACACACACACGTACACACACACACACGTACACACACACGCAGACACACATACACACAGGCACACACGCACGCACACACACACGTACACACACACTGACTCACAACAAAGCCACCTGTTCTTCAGAGGAAGCCTTTGTGCAGGTGTTCAAATGTATCTGAAATCAATGGGAGACCAATCACCAGCTCCCGGACACCCACACATAATTGTAGGCATATTTGAAGTGAGTTGGGAGGAACAAAGTCTCACCACATTGCATAGGAAATGCAGGCTGGCTAGGTAGACCCAATGTGTACTTTGGAAATATGTGTATTGACTGTTTATAAGATTAAACTGTGGGAGAGAGCGCAAACTGCATGTTGATCTCAAAGGCCGTTGTGTGCAGTGTTATGTCTATATTATAGGAGCATGCATGGTCGCTCACGTGTGTGTGTGTGTGTATGTGTGTGTGTGTGTGTGTGTGTGTGTGTGTGTGTGTGTGTGTGTATCACCTGCTTGCTCTGTCGAGATCTTTGACATTTGATTTGTTTTATGGAAACTGTAGCACAGAGAGTCAACACAATGAGACGTTCAACAGCTCAGGAGATGAATGACTCCATTCTTATTGGTTCTACAATTAGATTTTTCTCTCTTTTTTTTGGACAAATGAAGTAAAATTGCTCTGAATTCAAACCATTTGGAATTCAATTATTAAGCCTGTCAACTTCCCCTTGGCCTCAGAGCCTAATGAGTGTCTAGCCTATATCTGAATGCATTACTGTGTTGCTGCCCTAGAAGAGAGGAGCTCAGAATAGGCAAGGGTGGGGTGTCAGGGGGGTGGTGGGGGGGTTACGGTTAAAAGCATGCTAATGCACTTCCCTCTCTTTCCTCTGTAGCCCTCCCCTCTTCATTAATATACATATTTAAAAAGAGAACATTATGCAAATCTCCCTGCTCCAGATTAGATTGGAAGCTATGTAATTTGGTCTGAAATATAATTCTGTACACATTAACTCTCCACCTAAGGCAAAACAGTACATTTCGACTTGGTTTAACCTAATTACATTGCAAACATTAAAACTCCATTTGAGTTGGGATTTTATTTTTTCTTGGGGATATTATTTTTTTTTCTCGGGGAACTCTGCATGGCTCATGGTGTGAGGACTCGTCATAGTTAGACTGAGATTGTGCTGCTCTTCCAAGTCAAACAATATGTAGCTGGGATATAGACATCCTGTCGTAGTTCTTCCTGCCTGGGATTTAACATGCTCCAACCCAAACAATGACTCCACTCATCTGCCAAGTGGTATTAAATACTGTAATTGCCTGCCTGTCAGTGTCCGCTTCCCTCGCTGTTCCCTCGCCGTTCCCTCGCCCCGTCCTTCCGTTCTCCGCCTGCCATAGGGGAAACAAACACAGGCAGAAAATCCATGAGGAGGTATGAGACGGAGGTATTTTCTCTCAAGCCTGTCAGGTTTTTAAGACCTACCTTCCCTTCCCTTCCCTTCTGACAACCAGTGATCCACTGTAGGGTTGTCTCATTTCCTTGTGTCAATGCTGGATTTTTAATAGGCATTTGAGGAGATTTAAGACCATCTACAGCTTCACGTTTGACCGCTACACTTTCTGCATTTGAGGCCTCCTGGCTAAAGAGATTGGATTTTTGCATTGGGAAACAAGCTTAGCAATGGAAAAAGTGTTGATTTGTGATGATATTTAATCTTGAGGACAGTGCTGTGGTGTGATGTACCGCCGTTTTAAAACAACAGAGGAGGTTCAATTGACCCAGAGACCATGACATCCATCGAGATTTAAACTAGGAGCGGTCCAGCATCGTCCCTCCCCTTTGAATTTTGACGAAAACAAGAACACTCAGTCGTCTAGGCATGTTGAACAGACAGCTAAGAAGAGTTTAGGACGCTGGAAAACCCACGGGTTGAACATGAACAGTATCTATGGCAACTGGAGCCCAGGGTGCATGGTCTCTGTCACAGCAGTCCTCCTCAGAGCCTTCTCTGTTTACGCTCAGTCACTTCCCATCAGCCTCTCTGGGGGGGTTGTGTGAGTTCACTCCCACCAGCATTCATCTCACCGTGTTCCTCCTGCTCTGAGAAGCTCTGAGATGTGTGAGAGAGTGTCAAAGTGGTGTTTGATCTCCATACATGCCCCGTGTTGTCACCTCTACCCTGTTACCACTGTCACCCCCTTCATGAAGCTGATGAAGCAGGGTGAAACAGTGGCATGGACGGGCACAGAGAGAGACACAATCTCCCAATCCCCGCGCTCACTGTAGGTGTGTCCTACTTTAACACCGTGGCCTGCATGAAATATGCAATAGACCAGGCCATGAATATTTTACGTATCCTTGAAGACCAAATTGCTTTAAAGTTTGGATGGAGACTCCAACATAAAATGAGGGTGTCTTGCGGCAGGCGCCAAGCTGAGATTCACTCCAGGAATGTGATGTTTGAAACAGGCTTGGGTACCGTGTGTATGCTGCTAAAAGCTTCCTTCTTTAAATTAAGGATTTAGAGGTTTAGCCTAAAAGAACGGGGTGGCGTCACGGAAAGGATGTTGTTCTGCCCAGGCTATAAAATGGATAATCTTTCCATTTTTGAATACCTAGTCTTTGAAGGGCTGTTGGTCTCTCTCTCTCTCTCTCTCTCTCTCTCTCTCTCTCTCTCTCTCTCTCTCTCTCTCTCTCTCTCTCTCTCTCTCTCTCGGGGCAGCTGTAGTTGACTGATATGTTCCAATTCAAAGTTCCTCACACAGTGTCCTCAGCTGCCCCTCAATCACTGTCAATGTGAACAGTCTGAAGCCACAACAGTGCCTGCTCCTACACCTCCCTAGCCAATAGCATGTCCTCCTAACTACATCTACGTTATGAACCCTGTTAAGTCTGTGTCAAGGTTTGACAACAGTCTCTGACTGAGATCTGGTCCTCTGACTCATGATAAAATGATAGACAGTCAAAAGGGAGTCGTGGCCTCTCGACAGTGACATCCTTAGCTTCCCGTATGAGGACTATCAGGTTGGAGAGGCGGTGGTAGGTGAATAGGGGGTTCACCTACCATCTCGTATGAAAGGAGAAAGAAAGAAAGACGGAGAGAGGCACTGAGAGGAGAGAGAGCAAGGTAGAGAGAGACGAAAGAGAGAGAGAGAGAGAGAGAGAGAAGATTGGGAGAGACAGTGGGAGAGCAAGAGGGTGAGAGAGAGAGAGAGAGAGAGAGAGAGAGAGAGAGAGAGAGAGAGAGAAGATTGGGAGAGACAGAGGGAGAGCAAGAGGGTGAGAGAGAGAGAGATCGGGGGAGAGGGAGAAAGATGACGGTTAAATCATAGCGATGAATCACCTGAGAGACTTCAAACTCTGTGAAAGTATCTGTCTGATAGATGATGGAGATGATGCCTTCATGAGTCCTGTGAGACCTAGACAACCTCGTCTTGTCAGAGTGGCAGACCTTAACGTCAGCCACTCTGGATTCATCATGATTATTCACCCTGCCATGTGTCTCACTGAACCCTAAAACAAAATGGCCGATAATCACTGTGCCCAGTTAGGCGGAACTTTTTGTCAACAGCGTTGGTTTGAAAATGTAATGGCGCTCAAGGTGCAGTTTTGTAAGGGTTCTCCAGCAAAAATAGCACATATCTGACACCATAATATAAAATAGCTGCTCTGAAGTAAGTAGAGCGGTTTTGCAAAATTTCTCCCTACCTGCTCAATGATATGTTGATCATGTTCCAATATTTTTGTTTTTCCTTGAAGTGCTTTCTTTTCTGCTATATTCTCTGGACATTTCACAATAGTCCCTCTCTGGTCTCCCTCCACCGTGTGTACATTAATCCAATGGGGCTTAGTATAATAGGGTGAGTTGTTCCTCAGTGGCCTCACCATCTCAAATACCAGGGAGCAGGGAGGGGACAGGGCCCAGACAGAAGCAGACAGTGGCCTCTGTTCCTCCACATCAGCCTGCAGCATTTCATTCTCTCGTTATTATTACCTCAGACAGTCCAGTGCCAGAGCACAGAGACATGCCGGCCTTTTGAAGTTCAACACTAAATCACAGTAGCTCGTCTTCAAAGGGCCCGGCTCTGGCCTCCATCCTCCGCTCTTCTCTGTCCCTGATCAGGTCGCCCCTTTTTCCGTGGTCCGTGATTTCACAGCTTGTGTCACACTGTGTGTCTTCGTAATGCAGACCGGAGATACTGTCATTTACACACAGGCTCCAAGGTCGGGTCGTCAACCTCTTTCATACCTTGTCTGTCGTCCTTGGGATTGGTTGGAACTCTCACGTTTTTGATGTCACTATATTGTTATAAACAAGCTACCTCAGCCTGAAGGAACTGTTTGTAGGATTGTTCCGTTTTAGTTGTTGTGTTATTGCTTTACTGGACAATAGATTGTGTATTGTATTACTGGGTAGCTGGACTGCTATTTCCCATCATACGATCAGCATTGACCAGCTAAAGTATTTAGAGAAAACATGTCATTGAATATCCTTACGACACACAATTTCACTTCAGTAGCCCACTTTTTTTAAGTGTATGCATAAATATTGTCTACTGTTCGTTCAAAGCTCTCTCAGTGTTTTCCCTCGGGATGAACTGTCAGTGAGTGACTGTCGGTCCCAAAGAAGATCTCTCTCTCTCTCTCTCTCTCTCTCTCTCTCTCTCTCTCTCTCTCTCTCTCTGTCTCTCTCTCTCTCTGTGTCTCTCTCTGTGTCTCTCTCTGTCTCTCTCTCTCTCTCTTTCTTGGATGGGGGATGAGGACTAGCAGCCAAATCTGTCACGGTGCCCACACTAATGCTGATGCCTGCAGAAATGTTACAGTTTCCCTGTATTGAGGATTTATTGTAATATACTGTCAACACTCCGCTGTTAAATGTGTCCTATAAAAAGTGTTAGGACAGAGGGCCTGTATATAAATGCAATGCACCCTCATGGGAGTAGCTACAAGACCAGTGTTTCTCCAAAAATAATCCTAGTTACCTCGCCATCCCCCATCCTCAAACATCTGGGCTTCCCTTAATGGGCTTATTGAATGGCATTGTTTTACACTGACAAATATTGTTTGAATAGTAAAGTGTTTGATTAATGGCGTTGGCTAGTCGTCGCTGCGGTTCCCTAGTCAGTGGGGAAAGAATGGTTTGATTCGAAGAGAAGAGTGCACCGACACAGAGAATGGTCAAAGTCATTTTCAGTTTCCCCCCAGAAAGATTCAACTGCAGCTCCTCTGAGGTTTTTAGATAAGTAGGTACATGATTTATATTAACCCACTGTTGAGGAATAGTCTGTTGGTTTGACCGAACACATACTCACTGTTGGATCTCTCTGTTGTTAACCAGTCAGAGTAAGACGATGTGGGTTGGCTAGCGTCTTAACCCGACTGAAACCTGCAGCTGATACACAGCTGGAGTTGGGGGATGGAGGTGTGTGGAGATTGAGTCACCCTAACCCACACACAATGTAAAGCGCTTTGAGGCCTACGGTGAAAACTGTGCCAATAACACAACCCACCATAATCATTATCACTGAATGTATACCATCCCAGCTGGGCAGTGTTGTGGCCCCTGTGGTGCTCCTCAGCAACCAATCACAAAGTAGTGAGGGGGTCTATGTTCGGGGTCTCCCACCCCATCCTAAGTGGGCGTGCCGAGCCGGCAAACATGCAGAGCCCAACAGAATGTAACACCTCCTCAACACAGGGTTAATTAAGCTTCACCTCTCTCGGATTTACGATTTAGCAGGAGAAGGCTCTGGCCATAAGTCATGTCAAACAGGGGGAGGAGAAGAGGGGAAGAGACACGGCTCCGATACATGTCCGTATTCTTAATCTTAATTAAACACACCCAGCTCTCTTCTCTAACAGGCACACGCTTCATTTGAACCATCCGCTCTTTGGGATGGAGGAGAGAGAGAGGGATGGAGGGATGGAGGAGAGAGAGGGGCATGGAGGGATGGAGGAGAGAGAGAGAGAGAGAGAGAGGGATGGAGGGATGGAGGAGAGAGAGAGGGATGGAGGGATGGAGGAGAGAGAGAGAGGGATGGAGGAGAGAGAGAGGGATGGAGGGATGGAGGAGAGAGAGAGGGATGGAGGGATGGAGGAGAGAGAGAGAGGGATGGAGGGATGGAGGAGAGAGAGAGGGATGGAGGGAGGGATGGAGGATCGAGAGAGGGAGGGATGGAGGGATTGAGGGAGAGAGAGGGATGGAGGGATGGAGGAGAGAGAGGGATGGAGGGATGGAGGAGAGAGAGAGGGATGGAGGGATTGAGGAGAGAGAGAGAGGCATGGAGGGATGGAGAAGAGAGAGAGAGAGGGATGGAGGAGAGAGAGAGAGAGAGGAATGGAGGGATGGAGGAGAGAGGGAGAGAGAGAGGGATGGAGGGATGGAGCGAGAGAGAGGGGCATGGAGAAAGTGCTGCACAGCACATTGTGGGGCTAAATCTATAAAGGGAATCGCTGAGTCGTCGATTAAAGCTGGTTACTGAGGCAGTTTAGGTGCAACCCTGGACATCCTCCCTCTGTTCCAAGGATGAGGGGAAGGAGGGAGGAGAGGAGGTGGAGCAGGAGGGGGTAGGAGTGAGGAAGGTGGGGTTGGGGGGGGCGATAGTTAAAATATAGGTTGTTGCTGGATATTATTTGTCATGTTGTGCAACATATTGCTGCAATCATCACCATGGATACATGATCTGCAATTTCCTTTGGATCCTCAGGCTCTTCTCTCCCTGGGAAAACAAAGAGGATGAACAAAAACTACCTCAAAGTAGCTGCACTTCCTTAAATCCATAACCTGACAAACTAACTTGCAGACTCAATGCTCGGCCATACCTGCTAGCCCTGTGTAAATAGCGCCCCTCACAGACATACTGACTCTGGAAACACTATGTTGTAATGCAGAAGGAGTCGTCAGTCACAGGGGCCATGACAGGGCCAACTTCTTTCTGTGGGATTTTATGGTAATGTGAACTTTTTGCTGGATCCATACTTGGCAAACATTAGAGGAGTCTTAGGGGAAGACATGGCCCATTCTGTTATTGTGTGTTCTCTCACCCCGAGCGATCGCTCAGGCGGCCACACAGCCCCCACGAACACAGACCCCCCCCCCCCCCCCCCCCCGGTTGTTTTCCACCAGTGCTACTGTTGTTTGACATGTGGCCACAACTCCCCTCTATGAGCATCTCAAATATTCATCCACATATTTGCATTTAATAACATTTAAACAGAGAGCATTGGTATTCATATGAGTCACGTGTTGGCATTCACAGCACTGCTGTTTGTTTGTGTGGTATGGATGACAGAAATGCTCTCTCTCTCTCTCTCTCTCTCTCTCTCTCTCTCTCTCTCTCTCTCTCTCTCTCACACACACACACACACACACCCACACACACACACTGACCTTCCTTTCTCCTCTGTAAAGTTTTCACAGAATATACATTCCCTGATGGCCAACAACAATAATATGGCCCAACAGAACAAAGCCTTGAAGTGAGCTTTGTATCTTCATAGACAACATTAAACCTAAACCCAATTCAAATCCACTGGCTTTTGTACTGTTTGGAAGTATTTAATCTGAAACACATTAAGAATTCTACTCTACAACATCTTAAAAGAAAGGTCTCTGTAATGCCAGAGCCGTGCCTGAATAATCACGTCAGAATTAATAAATGGAGATTTGAATGAAGAATAAAGGTGTTGGAGGAGAATATCCTTTTTTGGGGGGGTGACACCAATCCAGGGGCGGGGGGGGGGGGTGACCCACTCACTTACCCACCTAGGAGCCAATACCCTCCCACCTCCTCTCTCTTCTGGTCAATAGACGAAGCCTCCTAAAAAGCGGTGAGAAAGGTAGATGTAAGGCCTGGTCTGACTGGAGCTAAAGGCCACTGGAATGACATTTCACTGCCAATCCACTGATTCATTGGAAGCACAATAGTCTGCCTTGTTCCCAACCCCTGCAGCTCTCTCTCTATTCATATAAAGGTTGATACATTCTTATAATTCCCTCTTCCAAAATGGCTGCCAGAACACAATGCAATGCCAGGCATTTGTGCTGTTGTTTGCAGGGGAGACATTGTGCTGGCTTGGTTAGCGGTTGGGCTGGCATTCAGCGGAAATACCGCAACAGATTTTGATATTTTAGCTGTAAGAGTGGAGGTGACATTTTCCCTCATGTAGCAGCCAATGGATTTTTAGAGAGAGAGAGAGAGCTCACATTCACAGAATCACATCAGTGTGATTATCTTTTTTCCTGGGGGAACAATCGTTGCCTAGTGCTGTTTTAGAACACTGAATTCATGAGGTGTTTAAAAACATTGCATACAGACACTGTAATGTTTTTTCTTAATCGATAACTGTGTTACTGACAAACAGACACCTGACTGATTGTATTTTGGCATATTATTATTTCCTTAACATTCCACCATTTTTTTGACAATTTGTTTATGCCGCCAAACAGCTTCTATCTCCCATCCCAACATACAGTGCCTTCGGAAAGAATTCAGATCCCTTGACTTTTTCCACATTTTGTTAGGTTCCAGCCTAATTCCAAAATGTATTAAATCGCTACACACAATACCCCTGCAGATCCCCTCAAGGTGTCAGGTTGTGTCACATGTATACTGTGCATGTGACAAATAAACATAGATTTTATTTGATATAGTGTGTGTTTACCAGAGATGGTAATGTGAAGAACAACATGACTTGCATCAAAGTCAAATTAGGATATAACATTAGGCGAACGAGACAGTGTCCAAGTTCTAAAAATCTCTGGTAGAATACCTTGATTTTATTTCATCACACTCACAACTGTAAGAATTTTCTGTAATTATCTCGCCATTAACTTGTAATTTATGATCTTGTTGCAAGTTTATTTTCCTGTAATTAGCTAAAGTTAAGATCTTGTCAGCAATATGATATGGTCATTTTTTGAACTGGCTAGCCAGCTAACTTAATGTTAGCTAGCTAGCTAACAAGTTAGAAACAAACCAAAACATTGTTTAGAAAGTTGCTTTTAGTTGCCTGGTTTGCTAGATGGACATATACTAAACTCATTTTTAAACAAATGGGTTTATTGGTGTTAAAATACACCAGTTATGCTATTGCTGCTGATGTCATGTAGCCTGTCATTTTGGGGATTTCACAAGTCAGACGACAATAGAATGTTGATGATGTCACTGCGACAACTACAGACATGTCGATAGACGAGGTATAAACCAGCCTTTAGTCTTGAAATGTTGGGTTGTTTAGTACACAATCGTACTCACTCTGTTTAGCAAATGGCCTCACGTGAATCCTTAATAAAGAGAGGGGTGGGGCTAAGGCTTAAGAGGGTGTGAACAATGCTGAATGTGTGTAGACAAAAAGGAGATATCCGGTAGGTATACCAAAACATTCAAGTGCCATTTTCTCAAAGCTGGGATTGCAAGTTTATCAACTTTCAAAGCAGAATTACTTTCCCATTGTTCCTCAACTGTAGTGTACGATATACCATTTTCTAGCTCTGAGTTTCTACTTCGATCCAATGTAAAAAAAAAACACATCATTTCAAATTGTACAAACACACCACTCAAAGGACCGTAGAACATGGACAATCCAGTTATGTGAGTGCTGCTGTTGAACCAAGGTGTTATTCCTAAAGTCAGTACTGTTAAACTACGTGGGCATGCCTGGACTGGTGAGGAGGCCACTCTGTCCTCGTCCTAGTCCCTTTAACAAGGCGTTCATCATGGTGGTGTCAGGGGGAGCAGCAACACAAATACACACAACGTGCTGGAACAGTTTCATCCCACCACAAAGCCTGTTAATGAGTCGATATCTAGGCAAGACAAACAGGCAGTGTTTAGTTTGTTCCGGGGGCTAAACTGTATAGAGGTGGTGGTGGTGGGTGGAGGGGGTGTATATGAGGATAATCAGAATCATGAATAATTAGTCAACCGGGCTGAGGATGGATGAACACAGCCGCCATACATGACCTTCAGAAGAGGTCCAAGGACAGGCAACATGGCATTGTAGCTACAGGAGGTAGCTGCAGGAGGTCTTTCATGTAGCTCCAGGAGATCTTTCATGGTAAAAGGAAACTCTTGTGTTCCTCAGGAAGAAAGAGGGAGGCCATTTTATATGAAATATGAAATACATGATCTCATTTCAGTGTTTCCGTTTATTAAACTGTTCCAACTGTCATTTATTCACCATATAAGGACTTCTGGAACTGTCGCTTTAGATAATAGATGGGCAGAAGGTCGATGGATGAACTGCATTATCTAACGAGCTCAGTGATGTCATGGTGAGTGATAGAAAAATATTTTTTAAAGGAAAATGACCACAACTAAAGAGATCTGATTTAAACTGATCCCTTTTTAACAACCCCCAGGTTTGTGTTAAGAACAAAAAAAATCCATATGTGTGTTTTTGAATAAGATCTCTCCCTGCTTCGCCCAGTGTAAGCCAGTGTGCAATCTAATCTCTTGGCTGTTGTCAGTTACTGGGGCTTGTTTGGCTGGAGTCAAGTGAATAGCAGCTCAAGTGCAGCGCATTTAGCCTGAATCCTGCTTTCCAAAGGGTAGGCAGAGGGGTGTGGGGGGGGGGGGACCCTAAGTAGCTTTAGAAAAGGGATTGAGTTTTTTTTGAAAAGCTGCGTACAACATGTAGCGAAGGAAAACAAAACAAAAAGTCCACATAAAAGAAAAAGTTCCATTGACTCGCTTACACAGACACATTTGAAACGTTCACCCATTGATGCTTTTTGTCATTCAGACAAATGTACCGTGTGTGTCAGCTCTTAACAGGTGGACAACATTCTTTCTGGGCTTGGATTTTGAATGAGATGAACTACTGTAGTAGGTGTGTTCCTGCGTGTATTTAATGACTCATTAGAACACTGTGGAACCGAATGTGATCACTGAGAGTTATGAAGACGACAGGTGTATTTTCATTGCCGAGAAGGAAGCCGCAAGGAAGCGTTTCATTTAAGTACAGCCCTTACCTCTATTGAATATCTAATGAAAACATGTCCAGTACAATCGAATCCCCACTTTGATTCATAATTCTACAGTTACTACCATGGCTTGATGACTTGTCCAGTTTGGGAGCGTGGCTAAAACACTACTTTACATGCCAGCCTTTTATAAAGCAACTGTAGATGATAGTGCCATCCTGTCCTTGGTGATTCTACAACAGCGCTTTTTCACTAAAACAACGGTTCTCCATGGTTATCACACAGGGTGCATTTTTTTACACACCGCAGAAAATAAGATTCTCCATATGGATAAAACCCATCAGATCTCAGTTAGACGTAATTGCTCTGTTTGCGTTTGATGGACAGGAGGAGAGTGTTACCAACTCTGTTTGCGTTTGATGGACAGGAGGAGAGTGTTACCAACTCTGTTTGCGTTTGATGGACAGGAGGAGAGTGTTACCAACTCTGTTTGCGTTTGATGGACAGGAGGAGAGTGTTACCAACTCTGTTTGTGTTTGATGGACAGGAGGAGAGTGTTACCAACTCTGTTTGCGTTTGATGGACAGGAGGAGAGTGTTACCAACTCTGTTTGCGTTTGATGGACAGGAGGAGAGTGTTACCAACTCTGTTTGCGTTTGATGGACAGGAGGAGAGTGTTACCAACTCTGTTTGCGTTTGATGGACAGGAGGAGAGTGTTACCAACTCTGTTTGCGTTTGATGGACAGGAGGAGAGTGTTACCAACTCTGTTTGAAAGTCTATTTCACCTGGAAAGGATCCTGCTGAAATGCCAGTGAATATTCTCCTGGCACTGATGCCTTATTGGGATCGTCTGGGCTGCGATACAAACAATGATGTTCCTCTCTCAAATCATGGACCAGTCACAGCTGGAGCCAAGAAATGGTTGCCTATTGTTTGGCGTGCATTATTGAGAGTCTACGACGAATGACGAAACCTTGACGTGGTCGGACAGTGGACTTCAGCTCAGATTTAAATTAATTTGGTCATGTATGTGCAATCACTACAGTGGCCTGTGAAATCAAAAAGGCGAAAGCATTGTAAGAGTGCAAATATTGGACCTGGATGCACTTTTACTTGTGTGGACACATAGTGTGGAATCTGTAGGAACACAATATGTTTTTAGTTTTTTTTAAACATAATGATAAAGAGCTTTTTAGTAGGCGGAAATGAAAGCAACATTAGAACACGTGGAGGCTCCGCTGTTTTATTGTAACTAGCTAATCAGGCACCATATTCAAAATAGCACAGATTGACTTAATTGTGTGTGTGTGTGTGTGTGTGTGTGTGTGTGTGTGTGTGTGTGTGTGTGTGTGTGTGTGTGTGTGTGTGTGTGTGTGTGTGTGTGTGTGTGAAGTTTCTGAGGGAACAGAAATTCCCCATCTCACTGAATAATGGATCAGGAGCATCTGGCTGGTTTTCTGGAGTTCCTGATTGATAAAAGAGGGAGGAGAAAGAGGAGAGAGAGAGAGGGGAAGAGAGAACAGAGAGAGGGAGAGGAGAGAAAGGAGGAGAGTAGAAGAGGGAGAGAGTGGGAGGTCCAGAGAGGACACTGAGGGACCAAGGGAGTAGGGAGAGGGAGAGGGGGAGAGAGAGAGAGAGAGAGAGAGAGAGAGAGAGAGAGAGAGGGAGAGGGAGAGGGAAAGGGAGAGGGAGAGGGAGAGAGAGAGGGAGAGGGAGAGGGAGAGAGCGGAGGGCCAGAGAGACTTGAAGACAGAGGGGGAATGAGGGAGTAGAGAGAGGGAGAGAGGAATGATGTGGGGGGCTAAGTGAGCAAGAGGGAGTGAGAGAGAGAGCGACAGAATGACAGAGGGAAGAGGTGAAGTTTTAGCGAGAGGAGCTGTGGGGATTAGGAAGATGCCGTTTTGTCTGTCTCCTCCTTCATCTGAAAATATCAGCCATGATGCCATCTCTCTTCTCCTCTCTCCTCTCTCTTCCCAGCCTGCAGGGGAGCAGGCAGCAGCCACATACACAGGAAGCATTTACTCTGTGAAGAACACACTGCTGATACATATAGCCATGAGTAATGCAGATGGTAAATAGCACAGATTGACTGAAGTGTGTGTGTCTGTGTGGGTGTCCGTGCCTGTCTGTTTGTGTGCCTGTGTCTGTGTGCACACGTGCGTGTGCGGGTGTGTTTTGACACGGTTATTGGGTATAACCTTTCACCTCCTGCATCCAAACATCAATCAGCCCTGGCAGGAAACTACACAGGAAGATTTAAAAGGTCAAAATAACGGAACGTCTTGAAATATGTCTGAACCCAGAATTAGACAGACAACCATGGAGATGCTGGGCACCAACAAGTCCTGATGTTGATCTGTTACTAGTGCTGAGTCCAACCCACTTGTACATTTACCATCTAACATCCATGTTTCATTTTGCTCCAGATTCTGTGGGTTGACCGACGGAAGGCGTTGGTTGTGAACGTGTCAGTCTGGCAAAGGAGGCCCATTCTGGTTGTCATGACGCTGGGGTCATAGAAAGCTAAGTAAAAACCAATCAGACATCCACGCTCAGTGGAACACTGTTAATGCAGCCGGAGTGTGTGGGAACACTCGCACAAGTCTGACACACACACACACACACACACACGCAGGGCCTGAGTGCCAACATTAAACCATTCAAACCATGCTCGTCTCACCCCTGCCCTCAATAGCGCGAAGCCCAAGTGAAGGGTACGAACATTACAGATTGGCCTAATGGTGCTGGTGTCAGCTGTACAGGGCTGTAGTCGGCAGCCAAACATGGTAATATATGTGGACTGCTCCTCAGTGCTAATGTGCCATCCCACAAAACATCTCATAATATTTTCCCCCTCTTTTTTAGGAATCCACTTCTGTCCTGTTTTCATCTATTTTTGCCCTCCTCTATCCTAGCCATGTCCTCTCTCTCTATCTCTCGGGTGGGTGGTGTACAGGTCTAGGGTTGGGGTTGACTCTGACCCTATACGTTGGAGGGCCAAGGTAGAGTGTAGCCAACAGGGGAAGGGACTGCCTAGTAAACTACCTGATGTGGCAGTGTGGAAGACCAGGAAACATGGGATACATGAGGCTCACACTGGAGCTTGTGTATGGTGGCCTGGTGAACTGTCTGGTACTTTGTGGGGGTGTGGGACAAGGGGGGGGTCTTGTTTCTAACTTTCTAGGCCCGTTAAAATGTAGTAAAGTTTGTGGTTTTTAATGATGTAGCTATTGGGTCAATAAAGGTATTTTTTTTAAGAAATAAAAAATCACTCTCTCCCACCATTTCTCCTCGTCTCTATAAAGCTCCCTTTCCATCCCTTTCCTTTCTTTCTGTCCTTCCTTACTTCTACCTCCAATCCTTTTTATACCTTACTGTCATCATTTGCTCTTTGGCTCTGTCAGTGGGGTGTGAGTCTGCACTAAGCAGATGCCAAGCAGTCTACATCCTGGGAGAGGTGTACCTATGAAACTGTAACTGGCTTCCAGGCCAGAGGAGAGTAGAGTAGAGGAGAGGAGAAGAGAGGAGAGGAGAGGAGAGGAGAGGAGAGGAGAGGAGAGGAGAGGAGAGGAGAGGAGAGGAGAGGAGAGGAGAGGAGAGGAGAGGAGATATCACTCATATAGAATGAGAGAGCACAGAGAAGCCCAGAGTAATATCAGTCTTGAGTCTTAACTGTGACACTGGACATTGTAATGCATTTCTAAGGGTCTGGAAACAGAGGCATCTGTAGCTCTAGGCCCGCAGGATTTCAATGGTACTCATCCTTGACAACACCAAGAAACTGATTCATTCATTAAAAAAAAAAAAAACAACAAAAAACAGGTGAGTTTACTCTCCAGTCAAGCACTGACTAAAACTACTCGTTTATGAGCCAAATCTGGAAGTCTATGCCAAGGGAAAAAGGAAGCAAAAACAGCAGTTGTTTATTTTTCTCTACAGAGTCCAGCAATTGAGAACAGATTAGCTAGCTCAAATTAGCATGCCTATGATGTTTACGGCCACCTCCTTCTCCTCTTGTTCATATTCCTTCACCTCATCTTCCTCCTATTCATCCTCCTCCTTTTCCTTCCATTCCCCCTCCTCCTGGTCGTCTTAGAAGCTAGAGGACAACATTCCCCCGGTTGAGAACGTCACCATGGTAACGTAAGGCCGTAGTGCATGTTGCCATGCCGTGGATATCCGGTATCATTACAGGACGTTCATGTTGTTTTGGTCTGGTTGAAGTGGAGTTCTAGTGTGGTTCCCCCAGCCTGCCTGCCTGCTACCTGTTCAGGTAGAAGAGCAAAGCTGCACTGCCATCTAATGGAATCTCTAATCAGATCAGTCCCTGTTGGACGTGTAATACACTCTCAGTACACTTGAGTGCCCATCCAGGGACTGATGCTGGGAATAAGCATGATGATGAAATACTTCTGACCCTCTACAACCATGTGATTATTATTTGACCCTGCTGGTCATCTATGAATGTTTGAACATCTCAAAGAACAATCTGGCCTTAAATGGCCATGTTCCCTTAGAATCTCCACCCGGCACAGCCAGAAGAGGACTGAGCACCCCCCCCAGAGCCTGGTTCCTCTCTAGGTTTCTTCCTAAGATCCTGCCTTTCTAGGGAGTCTTTCCTAGGCACCGTGCTTCTACATCTGCATTGCTTGCAGTTCGGGGTTTTAGGCTGGTTTTCTGTACAGCAGTTTGTGACATCTGCTGATGTAAAAAGAGCATTATAAATACATGTGATTGATTGATTGATAATACATCTAGTGTTAACTCATGTTCTGGTGCACATAATGATATATTTCTGTAGCAGGAGGTAGGATATCTTTGCATGAAGTATAGCCCTTGAGTCAGAATAAGTGTGATGTATTTCAATATTTATATAAAGTATAATTTGCAAATAAATTCCACCATGCACTCTTAGTGACAGGACAATATATAGACGTTTTGAGGTGCACAATGTAAAAATGAATAATTAAGAGGGACATACATCTACACGGAAGAAAGATATAAAGGCAACATACAACAATTTCAACGATTTTACTGAGTTACTGTTCATTTAAGGAAATCAGTCAATTGAAATGAATTCATTAGGCCCTAATCTATAACTTTCACAAGACCGGGAACGCAGATATGCATCTGTTGGTTACCTCAATCCGGAGCATCCCAAACACGCTCAATGGGTGACATGTCTGGTGAGTGTGCAGGCCATGGAAAAACTTCAGATTCCAGGAATAGTGTACAGAGCCTTGCAACATGGAGCCATGCATTATCGTGCTGAAACATGGGGTGATGGCGGAGGATAAATGGCACGACAATGGGCCTCAGCATCTCATCACGGTGTCGGCCTCAGGATCTCGTTGCGGTGTCTCTGTGCGCTCAAACTGCCATCGCTAAAACGCAACTGTGGTTGTTGTCTGTAGCTTATTCCTGCCCATACCCTAACCCCACCGCCACCATGGGGCACTACGTTCACAACTTTGACATCAGCAAACACTCACCCACATGACGCCATACACGCTGTCTGCCATCTGCTCGGTACAATTGAAACCAGGATTCCTCTGTGAAGAGCACACTTCTCCACTATGCCAGTGACCATCCAAGGTGAAGACACCAAACAGCAGTCGTCCTGGTGAGGACGACGAGCACGCAGATGACCTTCCTTGAGACAGTTTCTGACAATTTGTGCAGAGATTTGTCAGTTGTGCAAACCCACAGTTTCATCAGCTGTCCGGGTTGCTGGTGTAGAAGCTGGATGTGGAGGTCCTGGGCTGGTGTGGTTACATGGGGTCAGCAGTTGTGACGCCGGATGGACGTACTGACAAATTCTCTAAAACAACGTTGGAGGCGGCTTATGGTAGAGAAATGAACATTCAACTCTATGGAAACGGCTCTGGTGGACCTTCCTGCAGTCAGCATGCCAATTGCACACTCCCTCAAAACTTGAGACACCTGTGGCATTGTGTTGGGTGACAAAGCTGCACATTTTAGAGTTGCCTTTAATTGTCCCCTGCACAAGGTGCAGCTGTGTAATGATCATTCTGTTTAATCAGCTTCTTGATATGCCACACCTGTCAAGTGAATGGATTATCTTGGCAATGGAGAAATGCCTACTAACAAGGATGTAAACACATCTGTGCACAAAATTTGAGATAAATAAGCTTTTTGTGCGTATGGAACATTTCTGGGATCTTTTATTTCAGCTCATGAAACATGGGACCAACACTTTACATGTTGCGTTTTCATGTTGCATTCACATGTTGCATTTATATTTTTGTTCAGTGTAGTTGTGGACGAAACAGCGAGGGGTAACAAATATGAAATTAATCTAACATTTGTGTAACTTACACACTTTCATATGCTAGCTGGTCCAATACCATTTACTTGCATTGAATGTGACTGTGCACCTACATGAAGGCTTGGGATCTTATTAGGGGCTAATGCAGTACATCTATACATATGATTACTTCAGGGATCTGCAACAGAAATCAAATCAGGTCCCTGAGCACTCAGGCTTTTAGCTGGTCATTGGAATGCATTAGAAAGATGTTTGGAACTATTTATCATTCAACCGGCCACATCATAGTCATCCTCCAGTAAACTGTGTGTAAGTGATTACTAAGCCTCACGATCTGAGACAAGGACACAAACACTGGGAGGGAGAAAACACCAATCTCTTGGTGCGTTAAAGGAAAGAAAAGAAACGAAAAGCAACAGGGGAGAGAAAGACATTGTTTTGCTGTCCTTGGGAACTTATTGTGCACTAAAGGGTATCATGACTATCAGAATATCTGAATATAGGGCTGCATAAGAGATACTGTAATGAAATAGTTCTCTCTGACCTCAAAGAGGGGTCAAGAAATACCCTGTCTCTTATTAATAAATATTTGTCAGTTGCATTTTTTTTAAATGTCCCTTGCTGGTCTTTTGTCATTTGAGGGGATGTGTCGTCGATTTTTGATCAAGAACACACACACGCACGCGCACACACACACACACACACACAGACTTCCTCACAGATGAACAAGGACACCCAGGCAACTCTCCAACCCCACTTAATATCACTCTTAAGTGTTCACTCGTGGACAATAATTCTGGCAAAGGTTTCCCAATTAACTTCCCATTTATCCTGTACAATACCTCCTCTTAGGGGTAGCAATGCTACGGAGGTATAACCCTGACCTGTTCACCAGACGTGCTACCTTGTCTCGGACCTGCTGTTTTCATCTCTCTCTCTCTACCGGACCTGCTGTCTCTAACTCTGAATGATTGGCTATGAAAAGCCAACTGACATTTACTCCTGAGGTGCTGACCAGTTGCACCCTCTACAACCACTGTGATTATTATTATTTGACCCTGCTGGTCATCTATAAACGTTTGAACATCTTGGCCATGTTCTGTTATAATCTCCACCTGGTACAGCCAGAAGAGGACTGGCCACCCCTCATAGCCTGGTTCCTCTCTAGGTTTCTTCCTAGGTTCCTGCCATTCTAGGGAGTTTTTCCTAGCCACCTTGCTTCTACACCTGCATTGCTTGCTGTTTGGGGTTTTAGGCTGGGTTTCTGTAAAAAGGACTTGATAAATACATGTGATTGATTGATTGATGTTTAAAGAATATTTAAGCATGTCATTGTTGGAGGTAAATAAGAACCAATGGAATCTGTCCACGTTCCTTTCAGAAGCATTCAGGCATACCCAAGGTAATCACAGTTTAACTTTCCCTCCAAACTGTATCGTGATGCTTTAACAAATTTAATCAAACACATTGGGAGCCAGCAGTAATAGAAATTCTCTCACACGCCTGCCTCTCAATAAACAAATATGAATAGTCTGTTTTCGTTCTGTTTATTTCACTTTTCTTGGTCCCAATCAAAAGGGAAATAGGGAGCATATTTGAAATGACAAAACAGATGTTTACCAGAAACTCTGGCATATCAGTATCAGTCAGCCTCTGGTGTCGAGGTTAATATGTCTCTGGCTTTCTTCCTCAAATAGGGAATCAACCATTGTCATTTGCCAACAATGGAAAATGAAACTCATCCACAGGTGGGCCAGTACATCTATAACCAAGCAAACAAATAGAAAGGGGAATGAGACGCCGGATTCATTGGACTGCTCAACGGAGCACCATGACACTCCAAGGAGGAGTCACAATATAAAGACATGAATAATGTATCGTTGAGATTTCAAATTATTTTAACCCAGTGAATGTTGAAGCTATACACTCACAGCAATAGAAGTCGGGAAACAAATTAAAAGCTACCGGCCTCATTCATCCACACAGTCAGCAACACAGTGGAGTGGAACGCATGGTATTAACTCACTACCCTGGATCTAGGCTAAATGAGAAAGGGCCCAGCGCTGGGGGTGCAATGGGCTGCTACCAAACTTCAGTCACTGTCTCCAGGTTTCACTCGCTAACAAACAGGACGCTCTCCAGGGAAGGCTAAGATGTTTTCCTTTTTTGGGGGGTTGAAAGGAAGGGAGAAAGAGAGGGAACGAGGGAGGCGGGATGCATGTTTATCACCCGGAGAAGGTGATTTTTTTTCTCTCTTTTTCAATCTTTATTCTCTTTCCCTCTCTCTCTTTCTCTTCGTCACTTATAGTGACAGAATGGGGACGGTTAGTTCTCCTCTGGTGAAACCAAAGAAGAGGTTCATATTTGTTTTTTTTATTGGTTTAACAGGCCAGCTTTTCTCAGCTCAGAGTAGGTAAAGTAAGGCCTCTCATTTGATGACCTTTTGTAAAAAGTCCAAGACACCAAGCTATTTTGAATCATAACTTTACCTGCATCCAGCTCATCAGGTAACCTTAAACAAAGGTCCTTCATCTAAACCCATCCACCCCAAGCTGCTGTACTTTAGCAGCTGTTAGGGCCTGTGGCTAGGATAGAGGAGACAGAAGTGGTGGTGTGCTATGGATATAGATGGGCCTCCTGCTCAGCGACAGCTACAGACACACAGCCATCTGTGGTGACAGGTCCAGGTGTGACTAGAGTGACGGCAGCAGCATTGACGGGTCCAGGTGTGACTAGAGTGGTAGCGGAGGAACCATAATGCACTCGCTCTCTCTGACAGACAGACACGCAGCAGAGGGAGGGACGGGAGGAGACACTACAGGGTATTTTCCCCCCGAGTGAGCATGAAATAATGGGAAAACTTCCTCGAAGCGCACTCACTCAAGTTATCAAATGACATTATCCGCTCTCACTTGAACAAAGTAGCTGTGGAAATTAGTTTCAAGTTTTATTAGTCGTCCCTAAAAGATACAAATGATATACACCGTTTAATGAAATGCGTACTTCTAAGTTCCTTCTCAACAATGCAACAACAATAAGATGCGAACAAGATAAGATGCGAACTTAAAGTAAATGGCTTCAGTAGAATAGAATAAGACTTTTGGCAAAATAATTACTGCTCTGTAGAGAGTGCAAAGAATCAATTGCTCCCTTTCTGTGGAGTACGGTGACTTCGTAAATTTAACTGCTAGTTTGTGGATAATTTGTTGATCATCTGTCAATGACAGATTTTTCATTGATTGTTTGAGAGAGAGCGAGAGAGAGAGAGGGAGAGGGTGAAAGATAGAGAGAGAGAGGAAGGAGAGAGAGAGAGAGAGAGAGAGAGAGGGAGGGGTGAAAGAGAGAGAGAGAAGAAAGAGAGAGAGAGAGAGAGAGAGAGGGAGGGGTGAAAGAGAGAGAGAGAGAAGAAGGAGAGAGAGAGAGAGAGCGAGAGAGAGAGAGCGGGAGGGGTGAAAGAGAGAGAGAGAGAGAGGAAGGAGAGAGAGAGCGGGAGGGGTGAAAGAGAGAGAGCGGGAGGGGTGAGAGAGAGAGAGAGAGGAAGGAGAGAGAGTTAGAGTGCGGGAGGGGTGAAAGAGAGAGAGAGAGCAGGAGGGGTGAAAGAGAGAGAGAGAGGGAGGGGAGAGAGAGAGGGAGGGGAGAGAGAGGGAGGGGTGAAAGAGAGAGAGAGAGAGAGAGAGAGAGAGAGAGAGAGCGGGAGGGGTGAAAGAGAGAGAGCGGGAGGGGTGAGAGAGAGAGAGAGGAAGGAGAGAGAGAGAGAGTGCGGGAGGGGTGAAAGAGAGAGAGAGAGCAGGAGGGGTGAAAGAGAAAGTGAGAGGGAGGAGAGAGAGAGAGGGAGGGGTGAAAGAGAGAGAGAGAGGGAGGGGAGAGAGAGGGAGGGGAGAGAGAGCGGGAGGGGAGAGAGAGGGAGGGGTGAAAGAGAGAGAGAGGGGGAGGGGAGAGAGAGGGAGGGGTGAAAGAGAGAGAGAGGGAGGGGAGAGAGAGGATTGATGAAAGAGAGAGAGAGAGGGAGGGGAGAGAGAGAGAGGGGTGAAAGAGAGAGAAAGGGAGGGGTGAAAGAGAGAGAATGAGAAAGAATGAGGGGTGAAAGAAAGAGAGGGTGGGGAGAGAGAGGGAGGGGTGAAAGAGAGACGAGGTGAAAGAGAGACGAGGTGAAAGAGAGACGAGGTGAAAGAGAGACGGGGTGAAAGAGAGCGATAGAGGGGGTGAAAGAAAGAGAGCTAGAGAGGTGAAAGAGAGAGAGGGGTGAAAGAGAGAGAATGAGAGAGAATGAGGGGTGAAAGAGAGAGAGAGGGGTGAAAGAGAGAGAATGAGAGAGAATGGGGGGTGAAAGAGAGAGAGGGAGGGGTGAAAGAGATAAAGGGAGGGGTGAAAGAGATAAAGGGAGGGGCAAAGTAGAGAGGGGGGATGAAAGAGTGTGAGAGAGAGAGAGAGAGGGGGAGAGAGAGAGAGAGAGAGAGAGAGAGAGAGAGAGAGATGGAGGGGTGTTAGAGTGAGAGAGTGGGCGTGAAAGAGAAAGAGAGAGGGGGTGAAAGAGAGAGATGGAGAGAGATAGACACGATGAGACACAGTCCCATCAGGCCCCTTTAATCCTGGTCAATGACCTGTTACGTGACAACCTTTCCTTTCCTTCCCCAGTAAGTAAGAGAGAGGTGGCAGGAGGAGCAGACGGCTAATTACCAGTGAACCAACGCAGTGCTGTAAAGCCAGAGTAACTGACTTCCCCAGACTGAGACATGGCTCAAACCAAATGATTAGTTTAAGCACTGACATCTCCACTGCTGGGAGAAGAGCTTCTGTCAATACTGCACAGACACAGACCCATGCTCGCTGGTCTCTGGCTTGCGTGTATATGAACACACAAACACACACATGCATTGAGTCGCTGAGGACATTATCAAATCAAATGTATTTATATAGCCCTTCGTACATCAGCTGATATCTCAAAGTGATGTACAGAAACCCAGCCTAAAACCCCAAACAGAAAGCAATGCAGGTGTAGAAGCACGGTGGCTAGGAAAAACTCCATAGAAAGGCCAAAACCTAGGAAGAAACCTAGAGAGGAACCAGGCTATGTGGGGTGGCCAGTCCTCTTCTGGCTGTGCCGGGTGGAGATTATAACAGAACATGGCCAAGATGTTCAAATGTTCATAAATGACCAGCATGGTCGAATAATAATAAGGCAGAACAGTTGAAACTGGAGCAGCAGCACGGTCAGGTGGACTGGGGACAGCAAGGAGTCATCATGTCAGGTATTCCTGGGGCATGGTCCTAGGGCTCAGGTCCTCCGAGAGAGAGAAAGAAAGAGAGAAGGAGAGAATTAGAGAACGCACACTTAGATTCACACAGGACACTGAATAGGACAGGAGAAGTACTCCAGATATAACAAACTGACCCTAGCCCCCCGACACATAAACTACTGCAGCATAAATACTGGAGGCGGACTTCATAATGACCGAGCCAAAATATTTTATGGGGGATTCTGATTGTTTCTGTTCACTACAAATATGATGTCTTACTTAATTATACAATTCTATCATATGCTTTCTATTAATTAATTATATACATTGTATCTCCCAATGTATGTCTCTAAATGTATTATCTCTATTTAAATGAATATGTCTAATTGGACTCAAACATGTATATTCCTGACATTGTCTTGTCTGACTTCAGATGACTGTGTGAAAGGCGTTGTATAACACTGTAATGCAACAGAAAAACACTGTTTCATCTGCTGGGACGACCATAATGCAACAGAAAACCACTGTTTCATCTGATGGGACGACCATAATGCAACAGAAAACCACTGTTTCAGCTGCTGGGACGACCATAATGCAACAGAAAACCACTGTTTCATCTGCTGGGACGACCATAATGCAACAGAAAACCACTGTTTCATCTGCTGGGACGACCATAATGCAACAGAAAACCACTGTTTCATCTGCTGGGACGACCATAATGCAACAGAAAACCACTGTTTCATCTGCTGGGACGACCAAAATGCAACAGAAAACCACTGTTTCATCTGCTGGGACGACCATAATGCAACAGAAAACCACTGTTTCATCTGCTGGGACGACCAAAATGCAACAGAAAACCACTGTTTCATCTGCTGGGACGACCATAATGCAACAGAAAACCATTGTTTCATCTGCTGGGACGACCATAATGCAACAGAAAACCACTGTTTCATCTGCTGGGACGACCATAATGCAACAGAAAACCATTGTTTCATCTGCTGGGACGACCATAATGCAACAGAAAACCACTGTTTCATCTGTTGGGACGACCATAATGCAACAGAAAACCACTGTTTCATCTGCTGGGACGACCATAATGCAACAGAAAACCACTGTTTCATCTGCTGGGACGACCATAATGCAACAGAAAACCACTGTTTCATCTGCTGGGACGACCATAATGCAACAGAAAACCACTGTTTCATCTGCTGGGACGACCATAATGCAACAGAAAACCATTGTTTCAGCTGCTGGGACGACCATAATGCAACAGAAAACCATTGTTTCAGCTGCTGGGACGACCATAATGCAACAGAAAACCATTGTTTCAGCTGCTGGGACGACCATAATGCAACAGAAAACCACTGTTTCAGCTGCTGGGACGACCATAATGCAACAGAAAACCATTGTTTCAGCTGTTGGGACGACCATCTGGCTGGCGCTGGCAGCTCTCTCTATACATCACCATCCCACTCAGCATCAAGCAAATGCTATGTGACAACGTGTAAAGGTGTGAATGCTTCAAATGTTTTCAATGTAAATGTGTACCTTAAAACACCCACATCGGCAATCTGGTAGCTCGCCCTAGCAATTACGATTCAGAGGGTGTGTGCGAACGCTAAGATATGCAGTGTGTGTTTGTGTGTGTGTGTTTGTGTGTGTGTGTTTCCATACACGTGCATGTGTGTGCGTGTGGGCATGCGTGTGGGCATGCGTGTGGGCGTGTGTGTGTGTGTGTGTGTGTGTGTGTGTGTGTGTGTGTGTGTGTGTGTGTGTGTGTGTGTGTGTGTGTGTGTGTAAACGGTAGAGACTCTACTGCCACCTTTTTTTAACTTATTCAGCTCATGAAGTCAAATAAAGTGTGTTTCGCACAGGTGGCCAGGTGTCACAGACCCAGGTGGAGGGTCGTCATGTTTTTCTCTGTACTCTCATTTTCTATTAAAAAACAACTCGTTTGTTATTTAATTGCATATTTTGCATACTTGATAGCATTTCACTTGGGGACTCTTTGGGGGTCAAACGCTGGTCGCGGAGGGGTGAATTCAAATGATGTTTGGCATTGAAATTAACTTTTAAAAGTTGCGCACAGTCATTACGTTGTGTTTTTAAAATATCCCTAAACTAAACACAGCCTCACCTAAATAGAAGGCCAGTCTGTCTGTGAATCAGAAAGAGTCTTTAAAGAATTAGAACATGGTACAGTAGCTTTTTATAGAAACCAGCTGATGAGAGGTGGACACCTGCTTTAACCTTACAGGTAAGCAGAAGCAGCGGCAAGTCAAACAGTTTGGAATCAAAACGGTTCAAAGACACTGACATTACCAAATATTCATAGAAATTACATCAGAAATGTAAGTTCCTTTTGAAAAACAGAGAAGGGAGCTTTTTATTTTACCATAAAGTGAGACGGGAGAAAACCAAGCTGGGAGGGGGGATTCAAAAGGGAGGGAGAGAGCAGAATGCACTGTCGATCACACTGTTCGCTTGAAAAACAGGATGCCTTTCACTGTCCTTGTGGCATTACATGATGTAAAAACTGTGAAGAGAGGTGTAAGAAAGTGGGGGTGCCAGGAATTTAGACACAAAGCACACGCACGCACATACACACATGCCAACACACACAGTCAACACAGAAACATTCTCATTAGGAGGACGCCTGCTAGCTGCCACTGTGATTAAAGCAGCTGGGCAGACCCCGTTGGGACTTGATGACAGAACACAAGGATGGCGGAATTAAGAGAGAAAAGGGGATAGAAAGAAAGGAAATAAGTACTTGAAGGGATAGAGTGAGAGACTGCTGATAAGGGTGATGGAGAGAGGGAGGGAAGGAAGGGGGTCGATTGTGTTACTCTGAACAGAATATCAATCTACCCCCCTCCTAAAGTGATTTAAATACATCCATATTAACTCAGTTCTGAGTCTCAAAGGGAAGGCTAATAGCACATCAGACATTTCCTTTCATACTCCCATTTTAGGACCACGACCCGGCTTTCTTACAGCCGCTGTGTATTTGTGTTTGTGTGTGTGTGTGTGTGTGCGTGCTTGCGTGCGTGCGTGCGTGGGTGTGTGCGTGCGTGCGTGCGTGCGTGCTTGGGTGTGTGCGTGCATGTGTGTGTGTGTGCTTGCGTGCGTGCGTGCGTGGGTGTGTGTGTGTGTGTGCAATTGCAGTCCATGGAGCTGATAGTGTTTAACCTCTCAGACATAGACCACCACTAAAGTCTTCACTAACTAGAAAAACTTCCAAAACACAGTGTCAGTAATGTCATGTGAAAGGTTGTCGACGGACAAGCCAATTAATGGGTGCAGAAATCTGACTGTATGTTCTCTATCAGTGTTCCACATTATAACCACATCATTACAGTCTCCAGCTGGGAGGGTTGAATACATTAATGATATCAGTGCTGCTCAGGAACATGCCACAGTAAGTCCTAGGACTAGGAAGAATACCATGATGAAATAATCTCTTTTTAATGGAGCTGCTTAGATATGTCTGAGGCTACTCCACCACATGCTTCTCCTTTTCCCTATCTCTGGAATGCTGACGGGGAGACAGCCTCCTTATGTTGTCCTCTCACTGCCTGTATAGGACAGGCATAAGCAATATGGTATGGCCAGCCTTCTCAGGGACGTCCAGCCTAACTTGGTCCCGTCACTATTTCCGGGCTTGTCTCCGTGCTGCTGTGCGGTTTGTTGGTACTTTGTTGGTACTTTGTTGGTACTTTGTTGGTACTTTGCTGGTACTTTGCTTTATTTTACACATTTACCAACGTTTGAAGTTTTTGTTCTTCTTCCACGCTCGACTTCTTTCATTCAACTTTTTCACCCCGGAAGCATTATCTGAACATGATTCTACTCGACGTCCACCAGCCAACGCCAAGTAGTAACATTAACGTTGTGCCATCTAATTGCAGTCGCTGTACTCATAATATACAGAAGAACAATCACATTATGGTGAGGATATCCGTGCTGCAAGCCCAGCTTCAGACGCAATCGTTAGGCAAGGGTAATTTCAGTGTAGGAAAGGATGAAACAGCGTCTGTGCCACCAGTAAGTACAGACAGTAGTATAAATCCCCTCGCACAGTCCCTGCAGCCAGGGTCAATTTTCTCAGGGTTTCTGGAGGGAAATGCTGTTGGAATGCTCAACAAGGTGTCGCTTAGTCAGCCGACAGAAACTTTCAACCAGTTCTCCCCATTAAGCAGCGAGTCAGAGGCCGAACCTTCTCTGGTCTCTCCTTCACCCGTTACGGGGTTTCAGCCACCGAAGTCTCCCACTATTCGCTCTGACAAATTGAAAACCCTTGTCATTGGCGACTCCATTACCTGCAGTATTAGACTTAAAAATAATCATCCAGCGATCATACACTGTTTACCAGGGGGCAGTGCTACCGACGTTTAGGCTAATCTGAAGAGGGTGCTGGCTAAGGCTAAACCTGGCGAGTGTAGAGAGCATAGGTATATTGTTATCCACGTCTGCACCAACGATGTTCAGATGAAACAGTCAGAGGTCACCAAACACAACATAGCTTCAGCGTATAAATTAGCTAGAAAGATGTGTCGGCATCGAGCAATTGTCACTGGCCCCCTCCCAGTTAAGGGGAGTGATGAGCTCTACAGCAGAGTCTCACAACTCAATCGCTGGTTGAAAACAGTTTTCTGCCCCTCCTCCTCCAGAAAACCCCTCCTCCTTTCTGGGACTCATCCACAAACAGGTCCAAGACTGGCCTGCTGAGGAGTGACGGACTCCATTCGAGCTGCTCTCATCTTATTTATCAACATAGACAGGGCTCTAACTCCTCTAGCTCCACAATGAGATAGGGTGCAGGCCAGGCAGCAAGCTGTCAGCCAGCCTGCCAGCTTAGTGGAGTCTGCCACTAGCATAGTCAGTGTAGTCAGCTCAGCTATCCCCATTGGGTCTGTGCCTCGAACTAGGTTGGGCAAAACCACACATGGCAGTGTTCGCTTTAGCATTCTCACTGGAAAAAAGATATCCTCCATTCCTGTCATTATTGAAAGAGATTGTGATATTTCACATCTCAAAATAGGGCTACTTAATGTTAGATCCCTCACTTTCAAGGCAGTTTTAGTCAATTACCTAATCACTGATCATAATCTTGATGTGATTGGCCTGACTGAAACATGGTTTAAGCCTGATGAATTTACTGTGTTAAATATGGATTCGCGTTCTGGTTACACTAGTGACCATATCCTCTGCGCATCCCGCAAAGGTGGAGGTGTTGCTAATATTTACGATAGCGAATTTCAATTAACAAAAAAAATGGCTGCGTTTTCGTATTTTGAGCTTCTAGTCATGAAATCTATGCAGGCTACTCAATCACTTTTTATAGCTACTGTTTACAGGCCTCCTGGGCCATATACAGCGTTCCTCACTGAGTTCCCTGAATTCCTATCGGGCCTTGTAGTCATGGCAGATAATTGTGGATCTTAATGTTTTTCCTCATAATCCTGGACAATCAGACCCCCATTTTATTAAGTTTGCAATCGTAACAAATAGTCTGCTTAGATCCCAACCAAGAATCATCAAAAGCCAAGCTATAAATTCTCAGACAACCTAAATATTCCTAGATGCCCTTCCAGACTCCCTCCACCTACCCAAGGACGTCAGAGTACAAAAATTGGTTAACCACCTGATTGAAGAATTAAATACCCTAGATGCAGTCGCACCCCTATAAACAAAAAACATTTGTCACAAGAAACTAGCTCCCTGGTATAGAGAAAATACTTGAGGCCTGAAGCAAGCATCCAGAACATTGGAATGGAAATGGTGCTCCACCAAACTGGAAGTCTTCCAACTAGCTTGGAAAGACAGTACCGTGCAATATCGAAGAGCCCTCACTGCTGCTCCACCAAACTGGAAGTCTTCCAATTAGCTTGGAAAGACAGTACCGTGCAATATCAAAAAGCCTTCACTGCTGCTCCATCATCCTATTATTCCAACTTAATTGAGGAGAATAAGAACAATCCAAAATGCATTTTTGAAACTGCCGCAAAGCTAACTAAATAGCAGCATTCCCCAAGAGAGAATGGCTTTCACTTCAACAGTGATGAATTCATGAACTTCTTTGACGAAAAGATCATGATCATTAGAAAGCAAATCACGGACTCTTTGAATCTGCGTATTTCTCCAAAGCTCAGTTGTCCTGAGTCTGCACAACACTGCCAGGACCTAGGATCAATGACACATTCATGACAATACTCATGGCCTCTAAACCCTCAAGCTGCATACTGCACCCTATTCCAACTAAACTACTGAAAGAGCTACTTCCTGTGCTTGGCCCTCCCTGCTTGGCTCCCTATCCACTGGATGTGTACAAAACTCACTAAAAGGGGCAGTAATGAAGCCTCTCTTGAAGACCAAACCTTGACCCAGAAAATGTAAAAAACTATCGGCCTATATCAAATCTCCCATTCCTCTCAAAAAAATTTGAAAAAGCTGCTGTGCAGCAACTCACTGCCTTCCTGAAGACAAACAATGTATACGAAATGCTTCAGTCTGGTTATAGACCCAATCATAGCACTGAGACTGCACTCATGAAAGTGGTAAATTATCTTTTAATGGCGTTAGACCAAAGCTCTGCATCTGTCCTCGTGCTCAAAGACCTTAGTACTGCTTTTGACACCATCGATCACCACATTCTTTTGGAGAGATTGGAAACCCTAATTGATCTACACGGACAAGTTCTGGCCTGGTTTAGATCTTATCTGTTGGAAAAATATGGGTTTGCACACACTGCAGCAGAGATATTGGCCCACTCCTCCTTACAGACCTTCTTCAGATCCTTCAGGTTTCAGGGCTGTCGCTGGGCAATATGGACTTTCAGCTCCCTCCAAAGATTTTCTATTGGGTTCAGGTCTGGAGACTGGCTAGGCCACTCCAGGACCTTGAGATGTTTCTTACGGAGCCACTCCTTAGTTGCCCTGGCTGTGTGTTTTGGGTCGTTGTCATGCTGGAAGACCCAGCCACGACCCTACTTCAATGCTCTTACTGAGGGAAGGAGGTTGTTGGCGAATCATGGCCCCACCCATCCTCCCCTCAATACGGTGCAGTCGTCCTGTCCCCGTTGCAAAAAAGCATCCCCAAAGAATGTTTCCACCTCCATGATTCACGGTTGGGATGGTGTTCTTGGGGTTGTACTCATCCTTCGTCTACCTCCAAACACGGCGAGTGGAGTTTAGACCAAAAAGCTCTATTTTTGTCTCATCAGACCACATGACCTTCTCCCATTCCTCCTCTGGATCATCCAGATGGTCATTGGCAAACTTCAGACGGCCTGGACATGCACTGGCTGGAGCAGGGGGACCTTGCGTGCGCTGCAGGATTTTAATCCATGACGGCGTAGTGTGTTACTAATGGCTTTCTTTGAGACTGTGGTCCCAGCTCTCTTCAGGTCATTGACCAGGTCCTGCCGTGTAGTTCTGGGCTGATCCCTCACCTTCCTCATGATCATTGATGCCCCACGAGGTGAGATCTTGCATGGAGCCCCAGACCGAGGGTGATTGACCATCATCTTGAACTTCATCCATTTTCTAATAATTGCGCCAACAGTTGTTGCCTTCTCACCAAGCTGCTTGCCTATTGTCCTGTAGCCCATCCCAGACTTGTGCAGGTCTACAATTTTATCCCTGATGTCCTTACACAGTTGTCTGGTCTTGGCCATTGTGGAGAGGTTGGAGTCTGTTTGATTGAGTGTGTGGACAGGTGCAGTTAATACAGGTAATGAGTGGAGAACATGAGGGCTTCTTAAAGAAAGATTAACAGGTCTGTGAGAGCTGGAATTTTTACTGATTGGTAGGTGTATCAAATACTTATGCCATGCAATAAAATGCTAATTAATTACTTCAAAATTACTTAAAAATCATGCAATGTGATTTTCTGGATTCCGTCTCTCACAGTTGAAGAGTACCTATGATAAAAAAAAAATACAGACCTCTACATGCTTTGTAAGTAGGAAAACCTGCAAAATCGGCAGTGTATCAAATACTTGTTCTCCCCACTGTACCTACACGTACGCTATGGTCGCAAGACGCAGGCCTCCTTATTGTCCCTATAATTTCTAAGCAAACAGCTGGAGTCAGGGCTTTCTCCTATAGAGCTAAATTTGTATGAAATGGTCTGCCTATCCAGACAGACTCGATTTCAACCTTTAAGTCTTTATTGAAGACTCATCTTTTCAGTAGGTCCTATGATTGAGTGTAGTCTGGCCTAGGGGTGCGAAGGTGAATGGAAAGGCACTGGAGCGATGAACCGCCCTTGCTATCTCCGCCTGGCCGGTTCCCCTCTCTCCACTGAGAGTCTCTGCCTCTGACCCTATTAAGGGGGCTGAGTCACTGGCTTAGTAGTGCTCTTCCATGCAGTCCCTAGGAGGGGTGCATCACTTGAGTATGTTGAATCACTGATGTGATCTTCCTGTCCGGGTTTGGTGCCCCCTCGGGTTTGTGCCATGGGGGAGATCTTCGTGGAATATTCTCAGCCTTGTCTCAGGGTAGTAAGTTGGTAGTTTGCGGATATCCCTCTAGTGGTGTGGGGGCTGTGCTTTGGCAAAGTGGGTGGGGTCATATTCTGCCTGGTTGGCCCTGTCCGGGGGTATCGTTGGACAGGGCCACAGTGTCTCCCAACCCCTCCTTTCTCAGCCCCCAGTATCTATTCTGCAATGGTTTGTGTCAGGGGGCTAGGGTCAGTCTGTTATCTGGTGTAACTCTCATGTCTTATCCGGTGTCCTGTGTGAATTTAAGTATGCTCCCTCTAATTCTCTTTCTCTCCCCCCCGCAGAACCTGAGCCCTGGGACCATTCCTCAGGACTACCTGGCCTTGCTGTCCCCAGTCCACCTAGTCTTGCTGCAGCTCCGGTTTCAAGTGTTCTGCTTGTGGCTATGGAACCCTGACCTGTTCAGCGGATGTGCTACTTTGTCCCGGATCTGCTGTTTTCGACTCTCTTCCGCACCTGCTGTCGAACTCTGAATGCTCGGCTATGAAATGCCAACTGACATTTACTCCTGAGGTGCTGACCTGTTGCACCATCTGTTGCCTCCTGTACAGCCACTGTGATTAGCATTATTTGACCCTGCTGGTCATCTATGAACGTTAGAACATCTTGGACATGTACTGTTATAATCTCCACCCGGCACAGCCAGAAAAGGACAGGCCACCCCTCAGAGCCTGGTTCCTCTCTAGGTTTCATTCTAGGTTCCTGCCTTACTAGGGAGTCTTTCCTAGCCGCCGTGCTTCTACATCTGCATTGCTTGCGGTTTGGGGTTTTAGGCTGGGTTTCTTTATAGTACTTTGTGACATCAGCTGATGTAAAAAGGGCTTTATAAATACATTTAATTGATTGATGAACTCTACCTAGCTTGCCCACCGGTAGGCTAGCTAAAGATATACAAGGGGGTATCAATGAGTCTTAAATAGTTGTTATTGGTAATAGTTGTAATTCATGACTCCATATGTCTCAACAAGAACCCTGATCTCCCAGTCTTATAGGGAAGGATTAATTTAGAGTTATGCTTCTGTCCAACGGTTTAATAATTTACTTGTGTAAGTCGATTTTAGTATTTTTTCCATCCAGACAGGAAAGTGAGAACAAACTCTCTGGTCTCATTCTCACCAACTTGCCAAGGTCCATAAATGATGAAAAATGACATAGAGACCAAAACATTTTAAAATAACAATCTCTACATTATAATGGGAAAAGGTTAGTGGAGTTTTGAGCATGAGGGTAAGGTGACGGTCTGGGGGAAGGGGTGGGGGGGGGATGTTATGTGGTGATGTGGGGCCGATAAATTCGATCGGTATCCCAGAGTGAAATGAGAGCCATAGGGCCAGATGGCACGCCACCCTGCGATATGTCACAACGGGTGTGTCATGTATTTCATGATCAGGGTGGTCAGGCCAAGCTACAGAGGGCGGGTGGAGGGAGTTGGAGGAGAGGGGAGGATGGGGGGATGTGTAGGGACCTTGGGGTGTTCCACTGAGCATTGTGATGTCTGAACAGCATGCCTGAAATTCTCCCTGCTCTAACCTTCAGGTCTGCAAGAAGGGAAGGTAACGGATGGCTCCACATACACCCTCTCCTCGTTCCTATCACTGTACGCAACCCCGCGCCCCCTTTCACATCCCACCACCAAGCACCTCTGTCCTATGGAAATAAAATCCCTTTGATCATTTTGATAGAATATTTTGTCATATTTCAAAAAATTTTACCATTTGTCGTCGTCCCCCCACAACTGACTGATCATTAGCGCTGGTTATTCTACAGCATGAGTCGCATCTCTGTTATCGAACACACAGTATTCTGTAGTGATGGATTAAGATAACTTCATTGATGCTGTTTGCGCCAGTAGTCTAAATTAGGCAGCAACAAACACTCTCCCCAGAGTCCTGCAGTATATAACCAGGTTAACACAGCTCATTTAAGCATTCTGTTATCTTTAGACAACAGACAGCAAGACAAACTACCCAAGGAGGCGTGCGTACGTGGGTACATGCCTGTGTGTGTATTTGTTGAGTCTAACAGATAGTTACTATGTTGTTTGTTTGTATCCTTATAGAATTTACAGCGGTGGCATGTATTCATGGATGCCAAGGGAAGCCAGGCTTCCCTTATTTTTTTTAACCAATTAAGACATTTCAAAACATACAGTAAATTATTTTATCTTTCTTCTCTCTGTTTCATCATTTTCCTTCAATTCGCAAGAGTCCGAATGTATCTCACAGGAGAAAGCATCCGAGCGAGCGAAACAGCACCCTTCTGTCTCTTTACAGGTAGGTCATCTATCTGATGCTGTCTGGTCCAAATGAGTATGACACTTTTGCCGCCCATAGCATTGAAGGCAAGGGAAGCCAGCAAGCATTTGGCCTCCCTTGACAATTTTTTTTATTTTTTTTAAGAAATTGCCAATTATCATTGAGCTAAACTGAGCGAGCTCAACTGTGAATGGTCATGGAGCACCAAAACACAGTGTCAAGGGAAGCCAGCTTGGATTTTGGCCTCACTCCTATCAAATCGGATTGAGAGGATACGTCATTGACAGAAAAACTTGAATTGCTGCATCTCATTTTGTTGTTGTCCTCCGGTGGCTGGCTAGTTAAGACTGTCCCTTCCTAAATGAGCCGTGGATGGAGATGGATATAGACTTGTGGTTTTACCTAATTCTCCGTACTGGCCAATGATTATAACGGTGATTCTGATCCAACCATTGTTGTGCCCCTGACCTGAGAGGATAGAAGTTCAATATGTAGCTATATATGTAGAAGGCTAATGTGAACTAGCTAACATTGCCCATGAATGGAAGCTAGGCTAGCGAGCAAGCATTTAAGCCAGGTAGCCTATGACAACAAAAAATAAAGCATGTACTGTCATAGAGTGTTTCATCAAAATGAAAGAGAGGACGATCATGGGTGAGGTGAGGTGAACATGTTTTTCTAATTGCACGATCGCACGCACACACAGACCCTCACATGCACCCACACAGAAATCAGACCCATAGACAGCAATATCATATTTAGCTTACATTGGTTGGACTAAATTGTTTTTGGTATATTTTAGTTGTCACTGTATTAGACTAAGTAGAGGTGATTTGATGATTTTGAAATGTTGAATTTACTGGAATAGTTGAGGCAGCTCCTGTTTTCTGTGTGACTTGCGGTAACTCTCTGTGGTTAATATTTGTTTCGTGATTCGAAAGTGTCGAAAACATTAACTAGCTTGACCATGCTGGTGTTCATGTTTGTTAAATGCAATATGCTTTGTGGACTTCACTGGACAGAGTTTGCAATCTGATTTTGTCATAAAACAAAGGTGTGATCGAATTTATTCCGCAACTGTGTTTTTTTATTGTGTCGGCCTTTAGGCCTATCTATCAGGGCCGCAAGGCATATGAACTAACAGGTTATAGAGCAAACAACGCAATTATCACAACACATAGGTAATATGGATTTGTTTTTTGGGGGGGTGACATGTATGTGACATGTGTGTGTGATTAAAATCTCTTCTCTTATCAGTGTGTCCTTGGCATGCCATTGTCTTCTCCTGACTCTTCCTGTCCCCGCTGAGTGTTTGTCCTGCAGGACTAAGTGGCATTGTGGGGCTCTACAGAGAGAGAGCGGCATCCGGAGTGGAATGTGGCGAGCGACAAGCGGCGTACCAGCTGATTAACATACAGGCGTCCCGCTCAATCGATGGGCAAATTAACATCATGGCCCGTGCCGATCGCTATCTAGCTATCTAACCGAGAGATAATTCAATGCCGGCCTTATCAGTGGAAGGCATCCCTGTTCTCCAAAGTTTGTGTAAGAACCAGATAGCAGAGGATACACAGGGCGAAAATTGAGCCATTAGTTACACAAAATGAGAGAAGAGAGGGAGGGAACAGGGGAAGGAGAAGGGGGGGGGGGTCTCTATCTGTAGCCTCTATCTCTGTCTGTTCTGTTTTACTGGAAGTGTTGGACATTAAGGGATGAAGACAATCAGACACGAGGGAGAGTCCCTGAAGGAAGATCTGTGGTCCTCCGTCCTGAGTCTCAGTCGACTGGAGTTGAACCTCTGAACAGAGGCTGGGAGAGGGAGAGAGGAACAGAGAAGCAGAAAGAGAGAGGCAGAGAGGAAATCAGAAAGAAAGAGCATCAGAGAGAGAGGAAAAATACAGATTTAGAAGAGGAGAGAGAGCGTAAGAGCGAAAATTAAATAGTATGAAAGTGAGAGATACAGAGAAGCTAGATAGAAACAGTGGAGACTTGTCAATATAGTGATGAAGAGTACTAAACAGAAAAGACAGTTGTTGAGAATTCCATTTGAAGAGTGACTTGCCGATACAACTCTAGCTTCACAGGGAAAACACTGCAGCAAGGGCTCTCACTCTTGATTGTGGTGGAACTGACTGGCACATCTCATTCCGGTTTATAATGCATCTCTGTTTCTGGCTCAGTTGGATTCAACTTATACCCTGCAGTGACTGTGGAAGCTACGACCCTTTGGTGCACAAAATGATCAAAATAATGAAATAAAGATTTCTTGGTTTGAATCCTGAGTCTGCATGACAGGGATGAGCCGTGTGTGTGTGTGTGTGTGTGTGTGTGTGTGTGTGTGTGTGTGTGTGTGTGTGTGTGTGTGTGTGTGTGTGTGTGTGTGTGTGTGTGTGTGTGTGTGTGTGTGTGTGTGTGTGTGTGTATGTGTGTGTGTGTGTGTGTGTGTGTGTGTGTGTGTGTGTGTGTGTGTGTGTGTGTGTGTGTAATTGTCTGAGAGCGTGTGTGTGTGTGTGTGTGTGTGTGTGTGTGTGTGTGTGTGTGTGTGTGTGTGTGTGTGTGTGTGTGTGTGTGTGTGTGTGTGTGTATGTTTTTGTGATATAGAGTATACCTTTCATACCAAGACGTTATTCTGCCAACTTCACCATGCCCCTGAATTTTGTATTATCTGGAAGTTATCTGTCTTCAGCCAAAATAACTGTTTGGGAGTTTGAAAGTGTGATGGTGATGGTGATGGTGATGGTGATGGTGATCACATCCAGTGGATCACAAAAGCAACTTTCTGAAATCCTCCTACAGGTTCAACCAGGTCAGGTGGTTGAAAGGAGTGAGGGCACGGGCTCTATTTCATTCTGTTATTCCCATTATATAAATTATTCATATAAAAGTGTGTTGACTGTGATCTGGGCAGGGGGATGTAGACAGCGTGTGTCTCTTGCCTGTTTAATTAACAAAATAAGAACTATTGATTTTATTTTGATGGTGCTGCCATGGGCTGCACAGACCTGTAACATAATTCAACTCAAAAGATGCTATTCTATTTTATTTTATATTATAAATTGTGTTAGTCTTAATGTTTTTTAGGCTCTGCATAAAACAAAGTATAATGCTTTTTTTTGTCTAGCCAGTGCCATCTAATTACGATACCAGACAAGGTTATGAGTAGACAATTTTTTTTGACCATAACAGGAATGTACAAGGTAATTATTTACAAATGATTTACAAGTTGGCTATGGCAATCTGCTCATTTACTGTTGTGAATGTGAAAAAATGAAAGCAGCGGAAGTTCTGAATTTAAAACGGAGGAATTTAAGCATGCAGCTGTCTGGTTACCACGACAACGGTCGCAACAACAGGGTCAAAGTTAAATGTTTCGTGCTACTTCCCGGCAAAAGTAATGGCTATATAAAAGGCTAATGCCGACAAGACAGAGGTAAAAATAGGGCTGTTTGAAAGAAACATTGGCCAATTGTTTTTACAGGCAACATACCGTGAATCCTATTTGTAAGCACTAATAGAGTGCTAATGGCAGCAGTGTTTCACAGTCCCTATTCACCTTGTGTTGGCTGTGAAAGTCCACTCTCCCCCTAATCACATTATTGCTCCAGATGAACTTCAACACACCTCCCCCTCAAACAGAAAAAAAATAATAGATTATTGGGTTTTAATAGGAATTCATGAGGAAAAGAGAGAAATCTCCTTCTCTTTTTGTCTCCCCCCTCCCCATCTCCCTTTCACTCACTCTCTCTTCCTCTCCCGCTCTCTCCTAAAAGATAGAGAGAGATATTATCAGTTTGTTCTGAGACATTTTCTTTTTAATGACTTTGTAATGCAGTTCGGCCCATTTGGAAAAGGGAGAGAAAGAGCTCAACCTCCCTAACATGTTTAATTGTGTCAGGAAAGTAGAACAGCACGCCAATGTGACCTTCCATAGCCTCAAATCACTCCTGCTTCTGGAAACTAGCTCTGACAAACGACGCTAAAGTAAATTGCGGTCTCATTCAGAAACTCTCCTCTCTCTCTGTCTTTCTGTCCGTGGGGCGGTGCTGGTCTGATGGCCTCTCGTTTGACGGACACGAAGAGTCATGATTACCCGTGGCCCGGAGTGTCCTGGTGCATGTGACACGCGTGACCCCCTGAGACGTGTCCACTGGACGGCCATGTGGCAGATGTGACGGCAGCCGTGTGGCACGCGGCATATGCTTCACGCCACGACCGCCATCTGGCCTGGACATCAACTTAGCATGGACTCAACCCCAGCCCTCCACCCCTCCACCACCTTCAACCCTTTAACCCTCCTTCACTTCACCCCTCACCATAACCGCTCTTCCCATTCAGATCAAATCAGAAATCTAATCGAATGTTAGACAAATGCGCTGAATACAACAGGTGTAGACCGTACAGTGAAATACTTACTTACAAGACCCTAACCAACAATGCAGTTTAAACAATAATGGGAATAAGAAAGGAAAGGAACAAGTACTTATAGAGCAGAAGTAAAGTAACAACTCTCTGTACTTACTGTACAGTGATGACAAATAAAGAGAAATAACAGTTATTGTGACAGACCGTTAGAGAAGTGGAGCTTTCGATATTCTGTTGTCTGTAATGTATGAGCGTTGTCAAGGTGCTTTGTTGGAGCCGACAAACGGACAGGCAAAAAGCAGCAACACAAAGCCGTGAAGTCCAATTCAAAACACAACTCAAGATTCTAAAAGGAGGGCTCAAAATGGAACGGAACAAGAACAGGAATGGAATAGAACATGGTATGAAATGCAACAGCACATTACCACCATGAAGCAAGATTTAGCCACCTACTTTCTAGTAACCCTCGTCTCTGAACACCCGACTAGCAGCTTTAATTGATTCTTTCTCTATTTCCTGGAGGGCTCTCAGTATGAGGGGTTACAAGTTAGGCATTCAAACACTTTTAGGTGACATTGAGGGGGGAAAGCGCTGTTGGGTCATTGTGATTCCTGAGCTAGGGTGGGATCTCATAGTTACCCGCTCCTTTCCTCTCGTCTCCTCCACTCTGTCTCCTCTTACCATTAAATTGACGCTTCCGTGGACACACTATTCCTTTGAATATTATCCTAGTGTCCTTCCTTACCCCTAATCCGACTCGCTCAAATGGAATTTTCTTCTATTTGAATGGTCTCTGCTTTTATGAATTAATAAAATAGATTGTCTAGGGGGGTATCTTTTCTAGAACATATGGAATTTCCTACTCAGTTCTTATATAATTGGGTTTCCTTCAGGATCATAATTTAACTGCACCATCTCTGGATTTGACACGTTTAAATGATTTTTCCAAATGATTTTGCACTTTTTTAATTACTTCATTACTCACTCTCTCCCCCTCAGATGTCCGGTGGTGTCCAGTCCTTTTCGGTAGCGTATATTAAAACACTCTTATCTGCATTCTCTTGGTGGAGGCCAGTAAACAAGATAAGGCTGGTCAAACAAACAGCCGTTGTCAGCGCTATCGAGCATCATGACTATTTACCACCTGGACAGCTGCTCAAACACTGTCCAACCGATAGGCTCACACCAGCCCCAATACACAGGCACAGGGGATACTGTTCATATTACCTCATCTGTACCCAAACATATCACAAGAACACTCCCAAGGACACTGTCGACACGACTAGACGTTAAAGTCTGATAAACGTTTGAATGGACAATGACTATCAGGACTCAGGATATGACCCCGATGCAGGAGGAGGATAGTTTGGTTTTCAGAATATTTATTATAACTAAGGGGCAGGAAAAAGGGCAGGCAGAGGTTCGTAATCCAAGGCAGAGTCAATCAGGGACAGAACAGCAGGCAGGTTCAGGACAGGCAGAGGTTCGTAATCCAAGGCAGAGTCAATCAGGGACAGAACAGCAGGCAGGTTCAGGACAGGCAGAGGTTCGTAATCCAAGGCAGAGTCAATCAGGGACAGAACAGCAGGCAGGTTCAGGACAGGCAGAGGTTCGTAATCCAAGGCAGAGTCAATCAGGGACAGAACAGCAGGCAGGTTCAGGACAGGCAGAAAGAACTTGAGAACAGGAGAAACAGGAGACGCACTGGTAAGACCTGACAAAACAAGACGAACTGGCAACAGACAAACATAAAACGCAGGTATAAATACCCTGGGGATAATGGGGAAGAATAGGAGACACCTGGTGGGGGTGGAGGCAAGCACAAAACAGGCGAAACAGGGTGTGACAATGACGAGGGTCAAGAGACAAGGCACAGAGTGGGAAGATCTGCTAACATGAGGGAAAGAGGGAAACATGGAGTAACAACTGTGGCTGTGTAAAATAATATTGGCTTCTCTTCCTCTGGGTGCCGTTCACTGAGTTAAAGCTTCAGATACACACATTGTTGAGTTATGGGAATTATCTCCCTAGACACTGCCCAGCATCAAATACAGTACAGTATGAAGATATGCAGAATCTGATTCTCCAATAGAAATCCCAGATCACACTTGTTGGTGATGTCTTGGCGATGTTAGCTAGCACAGCTTATGCTCAAAAACACGACATCGGGTCTAGCGGTCGTGTCGCCAGTAGTGAGTGCAGCGAGGTAAGCATAGCTAGCTTTGCTATGGAGGGAACTATGTTTTGAAGTTGAGTACTTCACCCCTCCTGTTGAGTGACTCGCCATCTCAAGATGGTCAGCTAATTAAGTTCTATGCGTAAGCCAGTGGTCACCAACCAGTCGATCGCGACCATTTAATTTGTCTGAAAAGACAAACTCCGCCTACCCAGTGGACTGGCAGATCTGTAGCTAATTCAAGTGTGCCTACTGCGCTGGCCAATGGGATAGCTCAAATCACTGTGCCTACCTACAGCTTCCACGACCCTGGCTACAGCAGGGTCGTGATACTGGCATAAGTGAGATTTCATAACTTTTAAAACCAAAACTATAGCAGGAGCTGCTGTTTTTATGAGTGAGTCCATGTCTAAGTTTTGATTCAACACTATTACAAAACATAAAACGTGCTTCTCTTCGGCTTCCACAAGCGCTGCAGCCGCAATAAATGAGCAGCCAACTGTATTGATAGCCCTGCGTTTGAATTATTATTAGCAGCTTGTCGTGTCTATTTTAATATGGAGGAGTATTTAACTTTCTCTGATCATAGGAACAACATGAATTTGTGCCTGAGGCAGATGCGGTGTGAGTTTAGACATCAGGTGGAAGACTGTGTCCCTTCTCTCTGGTCAGTCTCACCGTAGGAAAGGAAGGAGAGAACAGGGACCATGAGAGGCAGACGGCGTGCTGCTGCTCCCTACCTCCGCTGAGACCAGTACCGTGTTCAAAACTACAGGGAACTCGGAACTAGGAAATCTGACTTCCGACTTCAGTTGCGTTCACGACAACTGGGAACTCGGGGAAAAACGAGATCCGACTGGGAACAATCTTTTGAACGGTCATCCATCTCGGAAACTCTGGCATCTTTCTAGAGCTCCAACTTTCTGACCTGAAGTTCATTTATGTCATGATTTGACCTGTTTTTTTTTCCTCCAAAATTCCCAGTTGTCTTGAAAGCACCATGTGGAAAAAAAAGTTAACATTTTTAAGTCATGTATAATCTTGCTCCTACTTGAGACGCAGACGTCTCAAGTAGGCACCTGGAAATGCAAATGCGCTACGCTAAATGCTAAATGTACTCGTTAAAACTCAAACGTTCATTAAAATATACATGTATGGCATTGAATTAAAGCTACACTCGTTGTGAATCTAGCCAACAAGTCAGATTTTTAAAATGCTTTTCGGCGAAAGCATGAGAAGCTATTATCTGATAGCATGCAACACCCCAAAATGCCTGAAGGCGACGTAAACAAAATAATTAGCGTAGCCGGCGCTACACAAAAACGCAGAAATAAAATATAAAACATTCATTACCTTTGATGATATTCTTTGTTGGCACTCCTATATGTCCCATAAACATCACAAATTGGTATTTTTCCCGATTAAATCCGTCCATGAATGCCCAAAATATCAATTTGTATAGCCTGTCTGCATCACGAAAAAAGCTCTCTTCCAACACGCAACGTCATTTTTTAAAATTATATAAGTTGCCTATATTCTTTGACAAAACACTTCAATCTACTTTTATAACCCAACTTTAGGTATTTGTAAACGTTAATAAGCGATCAAATTGATCACTGGGCGATCTGTATTCAATAGCAGCTACAAAAGAAAACAGTGTCCATTTTTCAATCTTCCAAAATCGATTGAGGTAGGCTGGATGGAATCACGGATCTATTGATAACGTCTCAATGGATTTTTGTCAATGAAATGAAATTACGTTTTTGGCGACATCGTGTGGAAGCTGTAGAAATTGCATCCGTCTCCACATTAAATTTGGTTTCCTTTAAATAATCCATGAAAGGGGCGCATGGATACTTTTTTCAGATTTCAGTGACCAGTTTTTCTTGCGCTTTTCGATGAAACACACGCTCTGTTATAGTCACAGCCGTGATTTAACCAGTTTTAGAAACTTCAGAGTGTTTTCTATCCACACATACTAATCATATGCATATACTATATTCCTGGCATGAGTAGCAGGACGCTGAAAAGTTGCGCGATTTTTAACAGAATGTTCGAAAAAGGAGGGGGTAGGATAAAGAGGTTAAAAAAAATCTGAGCGGTAGATCACGGCTTGCTTTCACGGCCTGCGAAAGTGATCTTGACTCCGAAAAGGTTGGTGACCACCAGTGGCGAAAAAAGTACCCAATTATCATACTTGAGTAAAAGTATAGATACCTTAATAGATAGTTACTCAAGTAAAATAGTACTTGAGTAAAAGTCTAAAAACATTTGGTTTTAGATATACTTAAGTATCAAAAGTTAAAGTATTAATCATTTCCAATTCCTTAGTTTAAGCAAAGCAGACTGCACCATTTTGTTGATAAATGTTTTTACAGATAGCCAGGGGGAACATTCCAACACTGACATTATTTACAAAAGATGAATTGTGTTTAATGAGTCCGCCAGACCATAATAGGCAGTAGGGATAACCACTTGTTCTCTTGATATGTACACGAATTTCACAATTTTCCTGTCCTGCTGAGCATTCAAAATGTAATGGGTACTTTTGGTTGTCAGGTAATCTATGGAGTATTTTCTTTAGGAATGTAGTAAAGTAAAAGTAATCAAAGAATATGAATAGTAAAGTAAAATACAGATGCCTCAAAAAATGACTTAAGTACTACTTTAAAATATTTTTTACTTAAAAGTACTTTACACTACTGGTGACCACCTTTGTAGGCTAAAGCCTGCACTGACCTTGTGTTTAGTCAAGCTGTGAGCAGCTACCTAGCATAGCTTGGTCATAACTGTAGCTGTCTATCCTATCTATCTGATATTTCTCTGTCAAATCAGTTATGGCAAGATATAAAGAGCCAGTGTCTGGAATGTGTTTCATCCGACACTTGTTCTACAACACCTTGCTACGAAAGTAGCTTGCAACTTAGTTTCAACATTTCATCACGTCATGAAAGGTCGCTGTTTCGTATAGAGGCAACAAAGTGAACATCTGTCGCTGTGCCCTTGGACAAGGCAGTTAACCCTAATTGCTCTAGGTGTGCTGTACAATGGTGACCCTGGTCATGACCACACATCCCTGCGAGTGTCTCAAGGGGAGTTGGCATATGCAAAAAACACATTTCCATTACACACAAATATAAGCACCCGCCCCCAAATAATTGTTATTATTATGTAAATAGATGTTTCATGTGGAAACGGTATTAACTGCAAGTTGAATGCACGGTCTTGAGTCAGCTCAGCTGTCCTACAACACAATCATCTATAACTGGCTAGTTTTGTCTAGTCTCTTCTAATGTCCACTGTTAGGATTTGGATGGAGCTGCAGAGATGGATAGCAGTCGTTCTACAGGCTCCTGACCAATTCTGTTGACACTGATCTAAACTTTTTTTGTACTTAATATTTGTGCCATCATTTCATATGACCGAAAACGCTGCTGGACATCAGAACAGGGATCACTAATCTCAAGGATTTTCACTAATCTCGCTAATCACTAATCTCTAAGATTGTATACTTCAACGAGTCTGCAGTTTTAGATGCTCTGCTCATTCTGGAACAGGCCCGAATCCCCGCGACTTGGAGTCGTGGCTGAACAAGGACAATATACTGTACAGTACATCTGGCTGGTTTTTCTATAGGGTTATGTCTCTTTGCTAACAATGGCTGGTGTGCAATCTCTAATGTTAAGGAAGTCTTGAGTTGTTGCTCGCTTGAGTTAGAATACCTTATGATAAGCTGTAGACCACACTACAGTATTTACCAAGATAGTTTTCATCTTTATTTTTCGTAGCTGTCTACTTACCCCCACAAACCGATGCTGGCACTAAAACAACACTCAACAAGCTGTATTGGGCCATAAGCAATCAAGAAAATGCATATCCAGAGGTGGCGCTCCTAGTGGCTGATGATTTTAATACAGGGAAACTGAAATCCGTCACACTTTAGTTTTACCTGCATGTCACCTGTACAACTAGAGATGAAAAAACTCAATTTCACATTTACTCCACACACATAAACACATATCAAACTCTCTCTCTCCCTCCATTTGTCAAATCTGACCATGACTTTATCCTCCTGATTTCTGCTTACAAGCAAAAACTCAAACGGGAAGTAACAGTGAAACTCAATATGGAAGTGGTCCGATGATGTGGATGCTAATCTAACTGGAATATGTTCCGGGACTAATACGATAACATTAGGGAGTTTACCACATCAGTCACCGACTTCATTAATAAGTGCATCGACGACTTGTTCCCACAGTGACCGTATGTACATATCCCAACCAGAAGCCATTAATTACAGGCAACATCCGCACTGAGCTAAATGCTAGAGCTTTGCTTTCAAGGAGCGGGATATAATCCGGACACTTATAGGACTTCCAACGAGCTGTCAAACAGTCAAAACGTCAATACAGGACTAAGATCAAATCTTACTACGCTGGCTCTGGCATTTGTCGTGTGTGGCAGGGCTTGCAAACTATCATGAATTACAAAGGGAAACCCAGCCGTGAGCTGCTCTGTGACACGAGCGTACCAGACGAGCTAACTTCCATTTATGTTCACTTCAAGGCAAGCAACACTGAACCATGCATGAGAGCACCAGCTGTTCCAGACGACTGTGTGATCTCATTCTCCGTAGCTGATCTGAGTAAGACCTTTTAACAGGTTAACATTCAGATGGCCGTGGCGCCAGATGGATTGCAAGGACGCGTACTCAGAGCATGCTCTGACCAGCTGGAAAATGTCTAATCTAATTACACACTGACATGCACAGCTCTCTGGGTGAGGTTCTGTCTTTAAGTGAGTGATGAAGTCCCTTCCATTCCATCTATGTAATGTATTGCAGGTTATGGACAGGTGCAGTTAGGTGGCAGGTGGGGTGGAGTGGATGACACTCCATCCTTAACATGACAGAGTTTGCCTCAACCCATGGGTCCAGCAGGCAGAGTTCAATAACTACAGGCTGATGTGAGATTCAGGCGGATGGCACTCTTCTCATAGCTGTCTGTAGGCTACTGACCAATGCAAAGCTCCAGGAGGTCAATAGCCTACAGAGTAATATGAGACAAGTGTAGTTCCTGAACTTATTGAAAGTACCATCCCATTCAATAATCTCAAAAGATGATACAAAGTAATAGATATGTATTTTAGAATTGTTATGCGGAGTGCAAGGTCTCTCCCAATGCAGACATCAGTATCAACCTGTCTTTAAGTCAGAGGACTCCTTTTCAAAAGCATCTCTTCCGCCCACCTGTGGAAAAATGTGGAAAAAGTTGATGACTGACATGTATTGAATGGGTGATATTACAAAAAAACTTGTGATGTACTGTCTTATTAGTAATAACCTTTCATCCCTTCTGAGGATTTTGCCAATGGCTGATGGGCATGGCAGCGTAAATCAGCTCCAGCCACTTCTCGTCAGAGATACTGGTCAATAAGGAGCATGACTTTGACTCCTATATCTGGCCCAGCTCCTAGATCACAGAGGGAGAGAGAGAGAGAAAAAAACTGTCACCATACAGTCATGGAAGCCAACAGTAAATACATGGTTGAACATAGCCAATCAGAGATTCTGATTCACAGCTAATTCACAAGAGACACGTGCCAGTATGTCACCGACTGGTTGACATTACTCACTTGGGCCCAGGAGTAGTCCATGGGCACATTGGAAGGGGGCACCTCCTTACAACATTCAAGACACACATATACACACTGCACTGATTACATTATCAATGCTGGTAAGTTGAATTCCGGGACAGATAGTATTTTGACTATTGACCAGATCAAATGTGACCAACCTGATTCAAGTGTCCTCCATTACTCTGAAGCAGGACTGGTGTCTGAATGTTGAAGGGGCAGCTCTTGGGGAATCGTGGCGGGGATCTTGGCCGATAGGTCACTGGTTTTGGTCCCTGATTTGACTTGGTGGGAGATCTGTCAACATAACCTTGGGTGGAGCGCTTGACCATGGTTGCTCTTGTGGGTTGCTCTGAATGGGAGTGTCTGCTAGATGACTGAATGCAATGTAAATGTTGAATGGAGAATGTTTAATGTACGAATCGGTCGCCGGGTCACACAAGTGTATTACTGGCTATGCACACCAAGCCCAGACAATATTGAAGATCCATAAAGCCGAATAATGGCTCCCCAGGCTACCACAACAAGCTGCACATCAAATCCACCAGGTGTTGTATGTGAATAAAATTCAATATTTTCACTCAATAAACATATAGCATGAAAAATAACTTTCTCTAGTCAGGCTGGTGATGCTGACGCTATTACAATGCAACTAGCTGTGTAGATTGCTGAATGCTTGCTGATACGTTTTGCTATCTGCTGCCAGAGCCATAGCTATATTTGTAGTAGACAAGTACCATCCTTCATTTATCTTTGCCCCTACAAAATACACTACAAACAGGCTTGTTGTTTTAGGTTAGCAGATGAAGGCCCTGAATGCTGACTAGCTAGCTAGCTACCTAACTTGCAAATCATTTTTTGTCCGAGTTCAAATGATTTGTCTAGCTAGCTAACGTTAGCTAGCCAGTTCGAATTGAAAAATTATTGAAAGCAACCTGGCTTAATCCTATGATTAGCTTGCAAGCTAGTATCCAAGTGCCTGCCCTGTATTGACCTTAAATGCCAACGGGCTATCTACTTAGCTAGTGTACTCACCAACACCAGTGGTTTGAAGGTTAACAAGCCTGCAGCAGTGACCATGTCACATGCAATCTATTTCTGGCTATCTGGCAATGTTGTTGAAATGCATTGGAAATTTGCACCAACTTTCTGGAAGTCCATTTTCACTCATATTTACAGAGCGAAATGTGCGTGCGATTCACCCATATGCATACTTGATAACAAATGTCCACACAGCAGATGGGGGAGGACCACAAAGTGTTGTCTCTGGGTAATTGGGCATCATTGGCAAAAGTGGGCATATAAGTAATCCATACCCAATCCTCCAGTAAGCTGTGACAAACTCACTTACAAATGTATGTTTTGGAAGAAACTGACTTTATGACCAAAATTATCCTATTTACACTTTGTAGTCAATTTTGAGATGTTTTTGACTCATATTGGTGCCACATAGGCCGTTTAAAACCAGATAAGTTGGTTTTAAGGGCCGTTGACCTTTAAGACATTGGCTTGAATCTCGGTTTTAAATAAAAAACTAAAGATGAATTTTCCACTTTTCTCTCTCTCTCTCTCTCTCTCTCTCTCTCTCTCTCTCCCTCTCTCTCTCTCACTAACACACACGCACTCTCCCTCACCCTCTTTCTTACTCACTCCTTCTCCCTCCCTCCCTCCCTCTCTCCCCCCATACTGTGATTTATCTCTCCACTGCCCTTCTCTCCATCTACTGCTCAGCTGAGGCGTCTACACAGTGATTTGTGTTCTCCTCTCCGCCGGTGCGTCTTAAATGATGGCCCTGTGTTATTAAATCTCAGCACTTACACTGTGTCCAGGGCATATTAGTGCAGCCCTTCTGCACACCACCATAGCACAGGATGTGATCTAACGCAGAGGGGGGAGGGACCGCACATCTAGTCAGCTGAGGGGAGAAATGCTGCTGTCAGCACATTTCCTACACACACAGACACACACACACACACACACACACACACACACACACACACACACACACACACACACGCTCAGAGACACACACAAACGCTGACACTCATACACACACGGATGCTCAGACACAATCACTCTCACACCCACACACACACACCCACACACACACACACACACACAAAACTACACAAGTAGACTGCAACAGAAAAGTCTGAATTAAAAGCATTATTTTCAGACAAAAAGTCTGCATAAATCAATGCAGAATGTTCAGTACATAAATTAGCTGGATGAATGAGAAATAAATTGAGGGCTTTGAGTTTCTCTCTCTTTCATTCTAATTATTTGCAAAGCCACTGTTTTCATGGAAGGCTTTGATTAGCTCAATAGCTCCTGTGTTTGATCCAAATGCAGGACATTGCTGGGAAAAATCCCCATTTCTTCTCCACAGTTTGATTACATTTTGAAGGCATTGTTCAATGCGGTCTTGGAGACCAACCGCTGAGGAATTCAGTGTGTCTGTTTTCAGTTAATTATGGGCTGTGTTCTGAGGATATCTTGGAGAAACATTCACCGTTCTGTTTGATTGCTGCCTGGGCGAAAAAGGAATCTGCTCTAATTTGCTGCAACATGTATACAATTACTAACACAGGCGTGTACGGCAGACAATGCTGAGACTGTGAGTGGTTACAGAGTAATGAATTTACAGTGTGGATCATTCCAATGCCTGCTGATGTTTTTCAGTGGGTTGGTTGATTGGCTCAAATAGCTGATTCACAGATGTCATTGAATGCACTATAGGAGAGAGTTGAGATTTTCAATGGTTTCTCAGTGGCAGCTTGAAAAAACAAATCCGATTTGTTTATGATCTGATGATATGTTAGTTGTTTACCTTGAGACACAGTACAACATACTGTAGCCACCATACTAGGAAATAAGTGTACACACACACACACAAAACGCTCTCACACACACACACACACAAAACGCTGACACACACACACAAAAAACACTCTCACACACACACACACACACACACACACACACACACACACACACACACACACACACACACACACACAAAACGCTCTCTCTCTCACACACACACACACACACACACACACACACACACACACACACACACACACAAAACACTCTCACACACACACACACACACACAAATGCTCTCTCACACACACACACACACACACACAAAACGCTGACACACACACACACACAAAACACGCTCACACACACACACACACACAAAACGCTCTCTCACACACACACACACACACACACACACACACACAAAACGCTCTATCACACACACACACACACACACACACACACACACACACACACACACACACACACACACACACACACACACACACACACACACACACACACACACACACAAATGCTCTCTCACACACACACACACACACACAAAACGCTGACACACACACACACACACACACAAAAAACACTCTCACACACACACACACAAGACGCTCTCTCACACACACACACACACACACACACAAAACGCTCTCTCACACACACACACACACACACACACACACACACACACACACACACACACACATATGCTCTGTGACTCTGTGCTTCCTGCCCTTGTCTGACCAAAGCTGCACCCTGATGCTCTTTACGGGTGTAAAGTGAAAATAATTGTCTGTCTTGACTGTGAGAGGTCAGAGAGAGAGAATTAAAAAAAAGAGAGAATGCTGAATATTTAAGGCAAATTAAGTGTGGCTCCCCAAGGGGAGGGCAGGATCGGAGGAGGGAAGAGAGAGAGGGAGGGGAGGAGTAGTGAAACACCACCGCTCTGCTTCTCTAGCACTCCACAGTTCTACCTCCCTGCCTGTTTGTCAGTGGTGCTGCTGAGCAGTACCTGAGTCTAAGAAACGGGAGCTGTGTGGTCGTGTTAACGTTTGATATAGCACTACTGTCAATCAAACTATCATCATAATCATTGTTATCCTCATTATCATCACAAATCATTATAATATTCCTCATTGTCACACCATGAATCAAATAACCTATACTCACTGACCCTCCTCATCCAAAACTCCATGATGTCTTTGAATGTCTTTCCACTAGTTGTCCTCCAGAACCCACAGTTCTCACATCTACCACAATACATTACAATACAATACAATACAATAAACGTATCTGTGTGCTGTCAGAGCCATTGTCCCTGACCTGGATACGGTTGACTAGTCTGACTGGGTGCATGTTTGACTAAATGGGTAAATTTAATTGGGTGATGAGAATTCATTATATTTCTGTTCCCAGTCGGTATCATAATGACTGGCTGGCTGCGGCATGTATTCACTTTGTCCTCCATGTTTAAACCAGGACTGGGTGAGGCTCCTGCCCGTAACCAGCGCCAGCACTTTCCATTCCCCACAATACACTCTACACAGCCACACCACAGACATTAGCATTAAAACTATTTGAATGGAAATTTCACGTCCCACGTCCAAAATGAATGGATTTAATCAAGCAATTCTACAGGGCATTCATATATACATTATGAGAAACTTTACTTTGTAGCGCGAGAATGGGGAGAAACAGGGAGAGAAGCCGTTTAATTGATCAAAATCCACATGTTGACCTTGAGCACGTTATCAAGTCATTACAGGAAGTGGAGATGAGGAAATACAAGCTATCAGCTCAGAGTCCTTAGGGAATGCAGCCAATAAGGTCAGTGTTAATGACCAAACCCTGTGTTAATTCACACCCTCTGCCAGGTTGGATGGGGAGCATTGCTGCACAGATTTGTTCAGTTCTCTCCAGAGATGTTCGATCGGGTTCAAGTTTAGGCTCTGGCTGGACCCCTCAAGGACATTCAGAAACTTGTCCCAAAGCCACTCCTGCGTTGTCTTGGCTGTGTGCTTAGGGTCAATGTCCTGTTGGAAGGTGAACCTTCGCCCCAGTCTGAGGTCCTGAGCACTCTGGAGCAGGTTTTCAAGAATCTCTCTGTACTTTGCTCCGTTCATCATTGCCTCGATCCTGAGTAGTCTCCCAGTCCCTGCCTCTGAAGAACATCCCCACAGCATGATGCTGCCACCACCGTGCTTCACCATAGGGATGGTGCCAGGTTTCCTCCAGACGTGACGCTTGGCATTCAGTTCAATTTAGTTTCCATCAGACCAGAGAATCTTGTTTCTCATGGTCTGAATGGTCTTTAGGTGCCTTTTGGCAAACTCCAAGTGGGCTGTTATGTTCCTTTTACTGAGGAGTGGCTTCCATCTGGTCACTCTACCATAAAGGACTGATTGGTGGAGTGCTGCAGAGATGGTTGTCCTTCTGGAAGGTTCTCCCATCTCCTGAGGAACCCTGGAGCTCTGTCAGAGTGACCATCGGGTTATTGGTCACCTCCCTGACCATGGCCCTTCTCCCCCAATATACACATCTTTTTAAAATATGTAAAAAAATATATATATACAAATATGTAATTTTTATTTGTATTTTTTATATTAAGGCTGTAATACAACAAAATATGGAATAGGTCAAGGGGTATGAATACTTTCTGAAGGCATAGAACATAGAAATAGAAAAGGAGAGCGAAAGAGAGAGTGGAAGAGAGAGCCAAAGAGAGAGAGAGAGAGAGAAACAGAGAAACAGAGATACATAGGGACAGAGAGACAGAGAGAGAGTGTGTGAGAGACAGAGAGAGAGAGAGAGGGGGGGGGGGACGTTTGAAAATAGAAATGCCTGAGAAAGCCTCTTCAGCCGAGGAGAGAGAAGAGCAGAGGAGAGGAGGGACCTTTTCAGACGTCATTACCCTCTCAGCCGGACATATTCATGCTCCACATCATCAGACTCTCACCGAGTAAATTGCTCCATTTCCTGTTTTGCTTCGAGATAGCAGTTTCACATGAATCCACACAGAAAAATGCCAGGAGAGAAGAAATGGAAAAGGAAGAAATGGAGACGAGGGGGAGAGAGAGGGGACAGAGAGAGGGTTGAAAACAGAGAATGATAGACTGTTCATACGGAGAGAGATTTGACTAGAGGATGAGGTTTTTGAAGATGTGTTTTATATCCTGAGTGTTTTCATGATCTGTTCAGCTGGGCTGTGGTTGAAAACAAGAGGGAGAACAAAAGCTCATCATGTTTTGTAAATGCAAGGACACATTCACTCTCGCTTCAAATTCTAACTCAATCGTCCCTATAGCAACCCAGAGGAACTGGAAGACAAGAATTGGTTTTGCTGGAGTGTCGGAAGCAGGGAATATTGAAAAAAAACATATTCAATAAAATATCCAAATATACGCATCCATTCACAATTGATACTCAAAAAATGGAGAAAGAGTGCAAGAGAGAGATAGATAGAGAGTACAAATCTAAAATATCTGGTTTTAAATCTACTTACAGTTGAAGTCGGAAGTTTACATATACTTTAGCCAAATACATTTAAAATCAGTAATTTCACAATTCCTGACCTTTAATCCTAGTAAAAAGTCCATGTCTTAGGTCAGTTAGGATCACCACTTTATTTTAAGAATGTGAAATGTCAGAATAGATAGAGTAGAGAGAATGATTTATTTTAGCTTTTATTTATTTCATCACATTCCCAGTGGGTCAAAAGTTTACATACACTCAATTAGTATTAGGTAGCATTGCCTTTAGATTGTTTAACTTGGGTCAAACTTTTCAGATAGCCTTTCACGGGCTTCCCACAATAAGTTGGGTGAATTTTGGCCCATTCCTCCTGACTGAGCTGGTGTAACTGAGTCAGGTTTGTAGGCCTCCTTGCTCGCACACACTTTTTCAGTTCTTCAGTTCTTTCCTACCTCATGATGCCATCTATTTTGTGAAGTGCACAAGTCCCTCCTGCAGCAAAGGAGCCCCACAACATGATGCTGCCACCCCTGTGCTTGGGATGGTGTTCTTCGGCTTGCAAGCCTCCCCCTTTTTCCTCATAACATAACGATTGTCATTATGGCCAAACAGTTCTATTTTTGTTTCATCAGACCAGAGGACATTTCTCCAAAAGGTATGATCTTTGTCCCCATGTGCAGTTGCAAACCGTACTCTGGCTATTTTATGGCGGTTTTGGAGCAGTGGCTTCTTCCTTGCTGAGCGGCCTTTCAGGTTATGTCGATATAGGACTCCTTTTACTGTGGATATAGAAACTTTTGTACCTGTTTCCTTGTTCTGGGATTGATTTGCACTTTTCGCAGCAAAGTACGTTCATCTCTAGGAGACAGAACGTTTCTCCTTCCTGAGCGGTATGACGGCTGCGTGGTCCCATGGTGTTTATACTTGCATACTATTGTTTGTTCAGAAGAACGTGGTACCTTCAGGCATTTGGAAATAGCTCCCAAGGATGAACCAGACTTGTGGAGGTCTACAATGTTTTTTCTAAGGTCTTGGCTGATTTCTTTTGATTTTCCCATGATGTCAAGCAAAAAGACACTGAGTTTGAAGGTAGGCCTTGAAATACATCCACAGGTACACCTCCAATTGACTCAAATGATGTCAATTAACCTATCAGAAGTTTCTAAAGCCATGACATCATTATCTGGAATTTTCCAAGCTGTTTAAAGGCACAGTCAACTTAGTGTCTGTAAACTTCTTACCCACTGGAATTATGATACAGTGAATTTTAAGTGAAATAATCTGTCTGTAAACAATTGTTGAAAAAATGACTTAGATGTCCTAACCGACTTGCCAAAACTTTAGTTTGTTAAGAAATGTGTGGAGTGGTTGAAAAATTTGTTTTAATGACTCCAACCTAAGTGTATATAATTTTCCGACTTCAACTGTAAGTTGAGTGTTGGGAAAGATACTAAATTGTCATACTTGAGTAAAAGTTTAAAGTAAATGCTATACATCAAATTCCTTATATTAAGTATATTAAGTACTAGACAGCACAATTTTCTGGTATTTTTTTAATATACGGACAGCCAGGGGCACATTCAGACATAATTTACAAATGCAGTATTTGTGTTTAGATTTGTGTTTAGTAAGTCCACTAGATCGGAGGCAGTAAGGATGACAACGCATTATATTGATAGGTGCGTGAATTGGACCATATTGCTGTCCTGCCTGAGCAACTTTTGGGTGTACGGGAAAATTCTATGTAAAAAGTAGAGATTTTCTTTCTTTCGAAATGTAGTGGAGTAAAAGTAAAAGTAAAATATAAATTGTAAAGTAAAGTGCAGATACCCCAAAACACAACTTAAGTAGGACTTCAAATTATTTTGACTTAGTTACTTTACACCACTGACCACAGGTGCTATCTCAAATTAGACTGCAGGCCCATTGATGGGTGACTTGACAATGTCACAACAAAAATGTGTCTGCAACTTAGAGGTAAAATTCTCTGGTTTTGTCACAGATGGCTAGCAGCAATGACTAGAAGCTGCTGTGTGGTGAATTGTAGACGGCTTGTTTCAGTTACTTGCATTGTTCTTACCATCTTTTGCTTTGACATGTTTTAATGCTTGTCACATCTATCCTATGGCTAAGGTTGGCTAGCTAGCGAAACGACAACTGTAGCATTGTATTTCAAAGATGCAAATGTACTGGTGCAAATGTACTGTAAGTGTGTTTTCAATAAACATGTGCAGTGGAAATAGAGCTTAAATGTTGTAAACAATCCTTTAATTGTCAGCCAACACCGTTGTTTCTTTTACCTCGTGGTCTCATGCATATCGGTTTTGTTGATTAACTCCCCACCTGTCTATAGTTTTAGGAGAGCCTAGCATTGTTTACTGTAAATTGATATTTCAGGTGACCTTCACCAGTATTCACACTGCTTTAATGGAAAAATAGACATTGAATAGTTCAGAAGGCATCACGTCATGTCCTGTCAAAGTATTACTGAGTTTTTTAATTGAACCTTTATTTAACTTGGCAAGTCAGTTAAGAACAAATTATTATTTACAATGACAGCCTACCAGGCAACAGGGGCAGAGTGACCGATGTGTATCTTGTTAGCTGAGGGATTTGATCCAGGTTAGATTCGGTTACTGGCCAAACACTCTAACCACTAGGTTACCTGCCACCCCAGGTGCATTGGAATTTCTTTCTTCCCTTGTTAAGGGTTTTTCTGTTGGATTACAAGTACTACTTTGAACTTGGGTTCCCTTATAAAGACTCAACCAGAGGTGAGGATTCAGGGTTTCAGTTACTTTGTAAACTTGGACTTTTAGCTCTGACAGGACTATTCATTTGTTGCTGATGATTGAATCATTGTTTTGTTGTTCATACTGAACTCCTATCAATACACCACTATTGGACTGACCAAGTTCCCTAATCACTTATTTCTGGCAATTTTGTGGTTCATACAAGTTTGTTACATTGTCTTACGGTAATGATTCTACCACTCCCAACAATTATATGTTAGACATAGCAATAAAAGGAAAGTTGTGTAAAGACAAGTACAAAAAAAAAGAAGCATAACAGAAATAGGCTGAACAAAATTACACCAGCAAGATGTAAAATTCAGCTAAATGTCCCTTTTGTGAGAGCATTTGGTTTATCAAGCCAACAACTGTATCCAATAAAGGAAAAGAACGGGGAGACAGACAGACGGACAGACAGAGGCCTATAAATGTCACCCTCACAGCATATTAGGCAGTGTTAGCTGCAGCTGTTTGAATCCTGACATTTTGCTCAAAGGGGTTGCTGGGAAATGTCACTTTTTTGGAGTGAGGTGTTGAGACGAGGTGGTGGGGTCTGGTTGGACGGACAGCGTCACATGCCACAGGAGAACCTATTAACGTGATTAGATAATTTACCTCCTCTTGCCTGGCTGGGACTCATAATGGAGCACTTAAACACTTAGCACACATAGGACACGTCCTACACAGCCACATTCCATTGTTAGTCCATCACACACACAGCTCTTTGAGGCGCATTCACGTCATTGCATAACTGACCCGGTGACATCTGCACTCTGAGGACAAAAGCTCACATCACAGATTCCCTTCCCATCAATGACACCTGTTGCCTTGGTAACAGCAACTGAGTGTTTACAGGAAGTGGTTGCCAGGGTGATGCTCCACGACTCATGGATATTGTTATATCAAAGCATCATTTTCTCTGGAAAGGAAATAAATATCCTAAATTCAAAAATACATCTGTGACAGAACGACAGAAAATTAGCTATTTAAGATTGTGATTATTGAATTGAAGAGGTCAGGGTGGAATACGCATTGTGTTCTATAAGCCTTTTTTCCTACGGTGCCACTGTCCATATGCACAGGCCTTGGGTTAGAGTTAGGGTTAGGGTTAGGGTTAGGGTTAGGGTTAATTAATGGTGACTCATTGTTTGAGTTGATAGGGTTCTTTTGAGGGGGGGGGGGTTATGGTGGCTTAGAAGGGACAAACGTAGCAGGGCTATTATAAAGGAACACTTGGTAATGACAATCAGATTACCGTTGGTTTGGATGAAGTAGCATTCCGTGTAAAAGGTTACCAAAGTGCAGGCATAAGAAGGGGCTGGTTTCCAGAAGATCATCGCGAGGGTCAAGTTTTCAAATATTGTTATTTGAGTTTTTGTTATTATTTTAATTCCACCTCTCCATCATGCTCCTGGCTATAAGAATAGTTGAAGATAAGTACACAATGCAGAGACAGAGTATGAGAGATCAAGAGGACGAGAAGTCAATAGAATTAACGATCAATTGAAATAGTGTTTTTTCTGTAATAGGGAATGATTTATCAATGGGTCAGAGACATGGGAGGAATTTGTCTATACAGTGAGCCTGAAATAAGATACTTGTTATTTGGCCATTGGCCCAGTTGTACTGCAAGGACTTTTAATTGGTCAACCACAGGCTAGGGCTGGGTTATAAAACTAGATCCTCTCCCTTTGCTCTGGGGAGATAATCACAGGAGGGAACCACAGGAGAGAATCACTGAGAGAGCATCACTGAGGACAGGGGAGAATGACCATCTACCTCCCCGTATGACTTTCCTCCCCCTGATTTGCTTTGTGGTCTGTGTTATTAAAGAATAACATCAACTGCTAATATCCTCAACAGATCAAGAAATCCTGCCATTCTTTCTTCAAACCGATGTGCTTGGAGGGGACTATGGTGTTGAATGCTGAGCTGTAGTCAATAAACATATGAACTCTACCTTCTGAACCTTTTAGGAGGGACACCTGCTCCCATCGCCAATCCCCATCCCATCAATGACACCTGTTGCCTTTGTTTACAGCAGCAGAGTGTTAACAGGAAGTGGTCTCCGGGGCGACGCTGAACTCTCCGACTCTCCTGCAATTCTTTTTTCAAACTCCAGGAGATAAATATCTCTGAGTCGTATTTGGAGCAGTGGAGTAGGACGTGTCGCTCATTCTCTAGTTTACCCGCTAACATAGGGAGAATCTCTTCGTGCACCTGGCAACCTTGGTTAGCGCGCACTGCGCCCGGCCCGCCACATGAGTAGCTGGTGCGCGATGAGACTAAGACATCCCTACCGGCCAAGCCCATTTTATGAAATGAAACTACTTCTCCACTCGCTTGTCATCAAGGAAATGACTGGCTCGTCATCAGGAAAATGACATTTACAAGGGTGGATTCCCAAAAAGTGATATTTTTATAGATACAAGGATAAGTAGTTTATCGTTTTTAAATGTGTGCATGCTTTTCTCCTTCGAAAAAAACAACAGCTGATTCAAAGGGGATGTGGCAGATTTTAAAACACTTCCGCGTTAGCCCGCCGGGAGGATACTCCTTCATTCACCTACTAATAAATTGACACACTCCATCGACCACTCCACTACTTATTGGTTTCCGGGTCAAGGATGAGAAGGGGATGGAGGAGTCAAGTAGAGGACAGACTTTTTCCCAATTGAGAATCTCCCATAGTCTTTCTTCTCTAACCACCAATGTTTTCCTGTGGCGTCCTGTCTCTATGGGCAGGCTATAGTCACTGAGTCTGTACATTGTTAATGTCTTCCTTAGTTTGAATTCTTTGAGCTTGTATTGTGGTAATTTGATAGCTTTGCTCAGAATTTGGTAACATTTACATTTGTGATCATTAAACTGAATTTTCTTTTGCCAATAATTTGTGTATGTTCATAGAGATTACATTTTTTAAATGTATTTTTATTGATGGTGGAACAGTTTCATTTAGTTGATGCTTCTGGGCCAGTTGCTCTAAAGGGTCACTCTGGGTTGCGATGTTTGCATAAGAAAGCCTTGTGATGATAATATTCTGGATTACAGTGATCTCTCTCTTTCTCTGTTTCGGTCTCTCTCTCTCTCTCTCTTTGTCTCTCTCTCTATCTATCTGTCTGTTTCTCTCTCTCTCTCTATTGTCATTTTAGTCTCCGCAAGCACACAGCCTGGGCCTAATGAAGTGTGGAGGAGCGCAATGGCGACTCGATCGCATTTATCATTGACTTTGAGTTTAGTTCACAAAGCTATGAATAATTTATTATGTATGAATAAGGGTTTAGAGTCTATCACAGTTTCATAATGTGTTCCTCCTTGAAGCCTTCCTGGAATTCAGATGAAGAGCGCTGTGCTACGCTAGGCTAGGTGGCGCTACGCCGGGCCCCCAGTCCCTCCTCCCGGTGTGTCCCAGCATGGGACCCTCTACAGCAACATTAGACAATGCATGGTGCATGTGTTTGCCAACAGATTTAGTCTAATCCCCCTCACAGCAATGTGACTACCACCTGAGGGGCCTCTGTCAAACGCAGCACATACAGGCACAAAATGGTGGACGTGTCAGCAGCATGCTGGGGCTGATCAGGTTATTATTCGACGCTAAGACAAGGATTTGTGATTTGTTAGGTTTTGATGTGCCAAACGTCATTCTAAATCCAAACAGGTAGGCACCGGAGTATATTATAAATAAATAGATTAGAGATACACAACGCCATGGCAACAGTGCAGTGTATTTCAGTCACAACAGCATGAATTTGGCAAAAGACCACATAACACTTCAGTGTGTGATTGACACGTTCCAAAGTCGGTCAAATGCTCATTACGGTCATAGACTGCTGCATTCTCATGAGCATACAGCAACTCCGTACAGAGGGGTTGGCACGGCTAATATGTGGAATTGTCACATATTTTGCAGCTCTGTTGAACCCCCACAGATCCCAAGAAAAACATATCAACCATCATGTCAACATGTTAATGATGTTAGCAACCACTCAGTCATTCCCTGATGAAAGGAATTGTCCGTTTGACGTTGTGAATGAATATTACAACATCCAGGGCCCTCACTGTGTTCTCTTGTCAATCTTTGGTTTGGTGATTCATTGGTAAGTCACTGTCTTCCTCCATTGTTGTGGTTACAAAGTCTATTCTGGGTTCCTCTGTGGTACGTGCAGGAGATGTCATTAGTGGACTTCTCTTCTCTGTTCTGACTGAACCCAGGGGTCCGTGGCCCCGGCGCTCTCTCACACACCACTCATAATTACCCTCTACAACAATCAATATCATAAGTAAACAGTGGTGATGGCTCTGACGGGGTGCTGGCATCTCTCCAGGTAACCATCCATCAAACACACTGTTTCCTCCCTCTCCCTCCTCTCTCTTTCTCCCCTTATTTCCCTCTTTCTCTCCTCTCTGTCTCTCTGTCTCTGCCTTTGTGTGTGATGCGGGAGGAAGGGCTTTGCCCTGAGAAGTAGTGCAGGTGACTGAAGAGAAGTTAGCAGAATGACTCCAACTCTGTGCTTTGATCTAACTTGTGATTTTGGCTTTGCCTGTCTGAAGTTCTTGCTATTCATTTGGAGTGACAGTCTTTCAAAATAAATGTCTGTCCCCTCCAAAAAAAGTGGGGAATACTAACTGTTGAGTGAGAGCGAGTGTGAGGGAGTCTGCCTGCTTCAGACTCGTCCTGACCCCAGTGCTCCTTGGGAAAATGAGTTTTTGATGGACTGGGTGATTGACAGCTGGCTTGTGTGTCCACATCATTAGGGCCTGTGTCAGTGGTAATGGAGTCTTTTATCCAGCGACAGGGAGTCAGGGTCATTTAGTGGTGAAGAGGGACACATCTGTAGAATAAAGGAATGGCTAAATGACAACCCCACACAGGGCTAATCTTCTGTCTCTCACGTTTCACGGCAGCAGTGTGGTGGTGTGGTCTCTAAAGGTGGAATCCGTAGCGGTGAAACTGCCACTGTCCGTCTGCCAAACTGTCCGTTTGCAATATTCTAACAACAAAGACGTTACAAACAACTAACGCAGTTTTTTACCCTCTGACATTATTGCACACACGACAGAACAGCGGGGTATGTATAAAACCGTTTTTTACCATAATGCTGGATGTTCTAAAAACAAAACAAAAAATGTTCCCATGGCAACCAGTGGCGCTGTTTCCCTTAATGCAGATTCCAGCTTTAAACAGGACTGCAAAGAAGAACACACACACACACACACACACACACACACACACACACACAAATGCGTGTGCAGACACACATGTGCACAGGCATACAGTAAGTATTCAACCCCTTGAGTAAATATAGTTTTGGATTGTACAATATTTGCCATTATTATGTATAAAAATCATTCAAGCCCTGTCAAATTGGTTGTTGATCATTACTAGACAGCCATTTTCAAGTATTGCCATAGATTTAAGCTGATTTAAATAAAAACTTTAACTAGCCCACACAGGAACATTCAATTTCATCTTGGTAGACTCTCAGACACGAGACATATGTGGCAGGGTCTACAGTCAAACACGGACTACAAAGGGGAAACCATTCATGTCGCGGACACTGAAGTCTTGCTACCGGACAGGCTAAACACCTTCTTCGCCCACTTTGAGGATAGCACAGTGCCACTGACATGGCCCGCTACCAAGGACTGTGGGCTCTCCTTCTCCATGGCCGACGTGAGTAAGACATTTAAGCATGTTAACCCTCGCAAGGCTGCTGGACAAGACTGCGTCCCTAGCCATGTCCTCAGAGCATGCCAGACCAGCTGGCTGGAGTGTTTACGGACATATTAAATCTCTCCCAATCCCAATCTGTGGTCCTCACTTGCTTAAAGATGGCCACCATTGTTCCTGTACCCAAGAAAGCAAAGCTAACTGAACTAAATGACTACTAGTAGCACTCACTTCTGTCATCATGAAGTGCTTTGAGAGGCTAGTTAAGGATAATATCACCTCTACTTTATCTGACACCGTAGACCAGTTTTAATTTGCTTACCACCCCAATAGGTCCACAGATGATGCAATCGCCATCACACTGCACACTGTCCTATCCCATCTGGACAAGAGGAATACCTATGTAAGAAATCTGTTCATTGACTATAGCTCAGTAACCAACACAATAGTACCCTCCAAGCTCATCATTAAATTCGGGGCCCTGGGTCTGAACCCCGCCCTGTGCAACTGGGTCCTGGACATCCTGACGGGCAGCCCACAGGTGGTGAAGGTAGGAAACAACACCTCTGCTTCGCTGATCCTTAACACTGGGGCCCCACAAGGGTGCATGCTCAGGCCCTCCTGTTCGTCCATGACTGCATGTTCATCCATCCTCCAACTCAATCATCAAATTTGCAGGCGACACAACAGTAGAAAGCTTGATTACCAACAATGACGAGGCAGCCTACAGGTGAGGGCCCTGGGAGAGTGGTGCCAGGAAAATAACCTCTCACTCAATGTCAACAAATCAAAAGGAGTTAATCGTGGATTACAGGAAACAGCAAAGGGAGCACGGCCATATCCACATCGACGGGACCACAGAGGAGAAGGCGGAAAGCTTCAAGTTCCTCGGCATACATGTCACTGACGATCTAAAATGGTCCACCCACACAGACAGTGTGGTGAAGAAGGCGCAACAGAGCCTCTTCAACTTCAGGAGGCTGAAGAAAGTTGGCAAACTTTTACAGATGCACAATTGAGAGAATCCTGTCGGGCTGTACTTCCACCTTGTACGGCAACTGCACCCCTCGCAACCACAGGGCTCTCCAGAGGGCGGTGCAGTCTGGCCAACGCATCACCGGGGGCAAACTACCTGCCCTCCAGGACACCTACAGCTCCCGATGTCACAGGAAGGCCAAAAAGATCATCAAGGACATCAACTACCCAAACCACGGCCTGTTCACGCCGCTATTATCCAGAAGGCCAGTACATGTGCATCAAAGCTTAGACTGAGAGAATGAAAAACAGCTTCTATCTCAAGACCATCAGACTGTTAAATAGCCATCACTAGCCAGCTTCCACCCGGTTATGCAACCCTGCACCTTATAGGCTGGTACCCTATAGACATAGTCTTGGACTCTTAATAATGGAACACTAGTCACTTTAATTATGTTTAAATAATGTTGACGTACTGCTTTACTCATCTCATATGTATATACTGTATTCTGTTCTACTGTATTTTAGTCAATGCCAGTCCGACATTGCTGAATCTAATATTTATATATTTCATTATTCCATTATTTTACTTTTAGATTTGTTTGTATTGTTTGTATTGTTGTGAATTGTTAAATAATACTGTACTGTTGGAGCTAGGAACACAATCATTTCACTTGATTTTGATTTAGTTAGCAAGTCCTGTGTATATTTGACCTTGCGTATTATGTTATTGTCCTGCTGAAAGGTGAATGTATCGCCCGTGTCTGTTAGAAGGCAGACTGAACCAGGTGTTCTTCTAGGATTTTGCCTGTGCTTAGCTCTAATTGTTTATTTTTATCCTAAAAAACTGCCTAGTCCTTGCCAATGGCAAGTATACCCATAACATGACGCAGCCACCACCATGCTTGAAAATATGGAGTGTGGTACTCAGTGATATGTTGTGTTGGATTTGCCCCAAACATAACGCTTTGCAGACAGCAAAGAAACTTCCGCAGTATTACTTCAGAGCCTTATTGCAAACAGGATACATGTCTTGGAAAACATTTATTCTGAACAGGCTTCCTTATGTCATGCATGTTAGTATTGTGGAGTGACTACAATGTTGATCCATCCTTAGTATTCTCCTATCACAGCCATTAAACTCTGTAACTGTTTTAAAATACCCATTGGCCTCATGGTGAAATCCCTGAGCGGTTTTCCTCCTCTCCAGTAACTGGGTTAGGAAGTACGCCTGTATCTTTGTTTTGACTGGGTGTATTGATACACCATCCAGTGTGTAATTAATAACTTCACCATGCTCAAATGGATATTCATCGTCTACTTCTTCTTTTTTTACCCATCTGTCAATAGGTCAACTTTTCACAAAGTCAACTTTTCAGTTTCACAGTAGGCGAATAGGAGGTTAAATGCATGAGTTGCTGGATCTTACCTTGAGAAATCCAGACAAATAATCTCTCCAACTCCAGTAGTGCTATTTGATATAAACCTGCAACTTCTTCCTTTCTCTGCAGGATAAAGTATTTACACACAAAGCTCCAACAAAGACACAGAGGAAATCAATTAGATTCAGGTCTGCTCCAGCAGTGCTACAAACCCAGGAGGGCCCATAAGAGAACACAAACTTTATTCGTGAATGTAAAATTCAATTACCCAGCCCTGGCTCCTGAAAGCACCAAATCAAAGCGATTCATTACATGTAAATAAAATATACCGCAACTCATCAAAGCTCCATTATGTTTGAATTTCTCTACCGGTGAGATGCCTCCCCTGTGACATGTTATAACCACCCAACGTAGCATCGTAAACAATTAGAGAAGCTCCCAATGGGCCTGAGAAACAATCTCATTCACACTCACCAAAACATCTCCCATATTAGCATAAGTCGTTTTTTTTTCTCCATCCAGGGACCTAAACTAAAAATGTAGTGATCACTCTGATTGTTTTGTATGGAATGAGGTGATAGTGGAATTATGCACGGGGGGGGGGGGGGGGGGGGTGTCTCCTTCGGCGAGAGAGACAGACTTCTTCCTTTTGTGATGGAGGCGGACAAAGAAGATATTAGCAGGGAAACAAATGAGGAGCAACAATACAGGCTCACACAGGTGGCGTAACCATATCAGTCTCTGAATGTCAAGTATCCACATAAGATGTGCCAGTCTGATCATGTTGAAGAGAGAATATTGTGCTATTTTTCTTTTACCCTTGAATTTGCTCTTGATCTCTTCTTTGCATAGTGCTCATGTACTCTCCATGTTCCGTTGACACGTGTGCAACTAACTAAAGTGCACCAGTCCGAAATGAAGACCCTCTGAAGAACTTGGTCCCCCTGAAGGTTTGAGCATAATAGCTCTCCTAACTAGGTAGAGTACCTGGCTGTAGACGTGTCATGTGACCAGTGTGTCGGTGTCAGCGTTATCCAATAATGATAGTTCATTGTTAAAGCGGTGGGTCAACCGGCTACAGTAGGAACCTGAAGACAAAGCTTCTTCTTCTCAATGTTCATTTTCATGTCTACTGTGAGTCATTATATCTCAGCCTCAGGTGAGTTCAGGGGGTACAGTGCTGAAACATACTGTACATCACTGAGAATTTATTCTTTGATTAGGACGGTCCATGCAGATGGCAAGTGGCCACTCCAGGCCCTCTCTGCGCCTCTGTCTGCCTGGCTTTTGATTCTCTGAATAGCGTTTTCTCTTTATTTTCAACCCTTTAATTAACAAGCTGCCTAGAAATTTTAACCACGTACACCAACAGTACAGTTGAACTAGAACTTTTAACCACGTACACCTACAGTACAGTTGAACTAGAACTTTTAACCACGTACACCTACAGTACAGTTGAACTAGAACTTTTAACCACGTACACCAACAGTACAGTTGAACTAGAACTTTTAACCACGTACACCTACAGTACAGTTGAACTAGAACTTTTAACCACGTACACCTACAGTACAGTTGAACTAGAACTTTTAAAACCACGTACACCTACAGTACAGTTGAACTAGAACTTTTAACCACGTACACCTACAGTACAGTTGAACTAGAACTTTTAACCACGTACACCTACAGTACAGTTGAACTAGAACTTTTAACCACGTACACCTACAGTACAGTTGAACTAGAACTTTTAACCACGTACACCTACAGTACAGTTGAACTAGAACTTTTAACCACGTACACCAACAGTACAGTTGAACTAGAACTTTTAACCACGTACACCTACAGTACAGTTGAACTAGAACTTTTAACCACGTACACCTACAGTACAGTTGAACTAGAACTTTTAACCACGTACACCTACAGTACAGTTGTTAGCCTTGTTATTATTTTTTTCTCTCTCTTTCTCTCCTCTCACTCTCTCTGTCTCGCTCCCTCTCTCTTTCTTCCTCTCTCTCTCCCCCTCTGTCTCTTTCATCCTTAGATTACCTCAGTAAAAGGTGAGATGAGATGAAAAGACAGCGGCATGACCAATTAAATGAGTTGTTATGAATGCCACGGCCACTTAGAAGAGATATTATACAAACTCTGTTCATCTTAATGAGACGCATAATTGCGTTCTTTATTCTTTTTTCACCTTCCAAATTAAAATTCCAAGTTCTTACGCTCCCTTTCCCCCATCCTCCGCCTTCTCTTTCTCTCTCTCGTTCCGCGAAGACAGAATTACTAGAGAAAATGCAGCCATCACATCTTGTGAGCTAGTAGGGGACTAGCGGTGCTTTGAAGCCGCGCTCTTCAGAGGCGAGGCGCTGAGATTTAACAGTGTGTTTTTGATCAACTTTATGACACTTTAGGCCTGTCGTTCTTTGATGAAGTTGTTGAGCACGGCAGCAGCTACGGCAGAGCTGAGAGAGCCGCATGAGTGGCAAAGGGCCACTCACAGATGACCTGAACACTACAAAGAAAATACCAAAGAGAGAGAGGGGGGGGGGGGGTAGAGAAAGAGAAAGAGAGAGAAAAAGAGAGAGAGAAATAGATAGAAAAAGGGGGGAGGGAGGGAGGGAGGGAGGGAGGGAGGGAGGGAGGGAGGGAGGGAGGGAGGGAGGGAGGGAACACAAGGCCTGTTCATCAGTTAATCTGACAGACTTTAATCAGAGTGAATCTCTCTAACACACTCCCGCAGTCTAAAGTCTGCTCCTACCGCTGGGTACTTGGTAGGACACTATATGTTTATGTTAGTGCTGCATGTTAGTGCTGCTTCCTTCTGAACAAATTACTAAATAATGGGGATTGGAGATTCATTCTGGTTTCTTATCATATGTGACTTAGATGTAAGTAGGAAAATGTCTATCTAATATAACTCAGTGGGGGAATAAGAGATTTTAATATTGCAGTTGTGAATTGATGTTTAGAATATAAAGCTTATCCCAACATGTGTTCTTTGTGTGGTCACTTCCTGATTAAATGTATGGCGAATCAAGCACGAAGCAACTTCATACAGGCAGATCTGCACTTGTTTACTTATGCCATGACCCCTATCAAATCAAATCAAATCAAATGTATTTATATAGCCCTTCGTACATCAGCTGATATCTCAAAGTGCTGTACAGAAACCCAGTGCTGTACAGAAAAACTCCCTAGAAAGGCCAAAACCTAGGAAGAAACCTAGAGAGGAACCAGGCTATGTGGGGTGGCCAGTCCTCTTCTGGCTGTGCCGGGTGGAGATTATAACAGAACATGGCCAAGATGTTCAAATGTTGATAAATGACCAGCATGGTCAAATAATAATAAGGCAGAACAGTTGAAACTGGAGCAGCAGCACGGTCAGGTGGACTGGGGACAGCAAGGAGTCATCATGTCAGGTATTCCTGGGGCATGGTCCTAGGGCTCAGGTCCTCCAAGAGAGAGAAAGAAAGAGAGAATTAGAGAGAGCATATGTGGGATGGCCAGTCCTCTTCTGGCTGTGCCGGGTGGAGATTATAACAGAACATGGCCAAGATGTTCAAATGTTCATAAATGACCAGCATGGTCGAATAATAATAAGGCAGAACAGTTGAAACTGGAGCAACAGCACGGCCAGGTGGACTGGGGACAGCAAGGAGTCATCATGTCAGGTAGTCCTGGGGCATGGTCCTAGGGCTCAGGTCCTCCGAGAGAGAGAAAGAAAGAGAGAAGGAGAGAATTAGAGAACGCACACTTAGATTCACACAGGACACCGAATAGGACAGGAGAAGTACTCCAGATATAACAAACTGACCGTAGCCCCCCGACACATAAACTACTGCACCCCCGGACAGGGCCAAACAGGAAGGATACAACCCCACCCACTTTGCCAAAGCACAGTATATCTTCAACCACCAACTTACCATCCTGAGACAAGGCTGAGTATAGCCCACAAAGACCTCTGCCACGGCACAACCCAAGGGGGGGGGGGGGGGGGGGGGGGCGCCAACCCAGACAGGATGACCACATCAGTGAATCAACCTACTCCGGAGACGCACCCCCTCCAGGGACGGCATGAGAGAGCCCCAGTAAGCCAGTGACTCAGCCCCTGTAATAGGGTTAGAGGCAGAGAATCCCAACCAATGGAAAGAGGGGAACCGGCCAGGCAGAGACAGCAAGGGCGGTTCGTTGCTCCAGAGCCTTTCCGTTCACCTTCCCACTCCTGGGTCCAGACTACACTCAATCATATGACCCACTGAAGAGATGAGTCTTCAGTAAAGACTTAAAGGTTGAGACCGAGTTTGCATCTCTGACATGGGTAGGCAGACCGTTCCATAAAAATGGAGCTCTATAGGAGAAAGCCCTGCCTCCAGCTGTTTGCTTAGAAATTCTAGGGATAATTAGGAGGCCTGCGTCTTGTGACCGTAGCGTAAGTGTAGGTATGTACGGCAGGACCAAATCAGAGAGATAGGTAGGAGCAAGCCCATGTAATGCTTTGTAGGTTAGCAGTAAAACCTTGAAATCAGCCCTTGCTTTGACAGGAAGCCAGTGTAGAGAGGCTAGCACTGGAGTAATATGATCAAATGTTTTGGTTCTAGTCAGGATTCTAGCAGCCGTATTTAGCACTAACTGAAGTTTATTTAGTGCTTTATCCGGGTAGCCGGAAAGTAGAGCATTGCAGTAGTCTAACCTAGAAGTGACAAAAGCATGGATTCATTTTTCTGCATCATTTTTGGACAGAAAGTTTCTGAATTTTGCAATGTCACGCAGATGGAAAAAAGCTGTCCTTGAAATGGTCTTGATATGTTCTTCAAAAGAGAGATCAGGGTCCAGAGTATCGCCGAGGTCCTTCACAGTTTTATTTGAGACAACTGTACAACCATTAAGATTAATTGTCAGATTCAACAGAAGATTTCTTTGTTTCTTGGGACCTAGAACAAGCATCTCTGTTTTGTCCGAGTTTAAAAGTAGAAAGTTTGCAGCCATCCACTTCCTTATGTCTGAAACACATGCTTCTAGCAAGGGCAATTTTGGGGCTTCACCATGTTTCATTGAAATGTACAGCTGTGTGTCATCCGCATAGCAGTGAAAGTTAACATTATGTTTTCGAATAACATCCCCAAGAGGTAAAATATATAGTGAAAACAATAGTGGTCCTAAAACGGAACCTTGAGGAACACCGAAATTTACAGTTGATTTGTCAGAGGACAAACCATTCACAGAGACAAACTGATATATTTCTGACAGATAAGATCTAAACCAGGCCAGAACTTGTCCGTGTAGACTAATTTGGGTTTCCAATCTCTCCAAAAGAATGTGGTGATCGATGGTATCAAAAGCAGCACTAAGGTCTAGGAGCACGAGGACAGATGCAGAGCCTCGGTCCGATGCCATTAAAATGTAATTTACCACCTTCACAAGTGCCGTCTCAGTGCTATGATGAGGTCTAAAACCAGACTGAAGCATTTCGTATATATTGTTTGTCTTCAGGAAGGCAGTGAGTTGTTGCGCAACAGCCTTTTCTAACATTTTTGAGAGGAATGGAAGATTCGATATAGGCCGATAGTTTTTTATATTTTCTGGGTCAAGGTTTGGCTTTTTCAAGAGAGGCTTTATTACTGCCACTTTTAGTGAGTTTGTGACACATCCGGTGGATAGAGAGCCGTTTATTATGTTCAACATAGGAGGGCCAAGCACAGGAAGCAGCTCTTTCAGTAGTTTAGTTGGAATAGGGTCCAGTATGCAGCTTGAAGGTTTAGAGGCCATGATTATTTTCATCATTGTGTCAAGAGATATAGTACTAAAACACTTGAGCGTCTCTCTTGACCCTAGGTCCTGGCAGAGTTGTGCAGACTCAGGACAACTGAGCTTTGAAGGAATACGCAGATTTAAGGAGGAGTCCGTAATTTGCTTTCTAATAATCATAATCTTTTCCTCAAAGAAGTTCATGAATTTATCACTGCTAAAGTGAAAGTCATCCTCTCTTGGGGAATGCTGCTTTTTAGTTAGCTTTGCGACAGTATCAAAAAGGAATTTCGGATTGTTCTTATTTTCCTCAATTAAGAAAAATAGGATGATCGAGCAGCAGTAAGGGCTCTTCGGTACTGCACAGTACTGTCTTTCCAAGCTAGTCGGAAGACTTCCAGTTTGGTGTGGCGCCATTTCCGTTCCAATTTTCTGGAAGCTTGCTTCAGAGCTCGGGTATTTTCTGTGTACCAGTGAGCTAGTTTCTTATGAGAAATGTTTTTAGTTTTTAGGGGTGAAACAGCATCTAGGGTATTGCGCAACGTTAAATTGAGTTCCTCAGTTAGGTGGTTAACTGATTTTTGTCCTCTGGCGTCCTTGGGTAGACAGAGGGAATCTGGAAGGACATCAAGGAATCTTTGTGTTGTCTGTGAATTTATAGCACCACTTTTGATGATCCTTGGTTGGGGTCTGAGCAGATTATTTGTTGCAATTGCAAACGTAATAAAATGGTGGTCCGATAGTCCAGGATTATGAGGAAAAACATTAAGATCCACAACATTTATTCCATGGGACAAAACTAGGTCCAGCGTATGACTGTGACAGTGAATGGGTCCAGAGACATGTTGGACAAAACCCACTTAGTCGATGATGGCTCCGAAAGCCTTTTGGAGTGGGTCTGTGGACTTTTCCATGTGAATATTAAAGTCACCAAAGATTAAAATATTATCTGCTATGACTACAAGGTCCGATAGGAATTCAGGGAACTCAGTGAGGAACGCTGTATATGGCCCAGGAGGTCTGTAAACAGTAGCTATAAAAAGTGATTGAGTAGGCTGCATAGATTTCATGACTAGAAGCTCAAAATTGAAATTTGCTATCGTAAATGTTAGCAACACCTCCGCCTTTGCGGGATGCACGGGGGATATGGTCACTAGTGTAGCCAGGAGGTGAGGCCTCATTTAACACAGTAAATTCATCAGGCTTAAGCCATGTTTCAGTCAGGCCAATCACATCAAGATTATGATCAGTGATTAGTTCATTGACTATAGTTGCCTTTGAAGTAAGGGATCTAACATTAAGTAGCCCTATTTTGAGATGTGAGGTATCATGATCTCTTTCAATAATGACAGGAATGGAGGTGGTCTTTATCCTAGTGAGATTGCTAAGGCGAACACCGCCATGTTTAGTTTTGCCCAACCTAGGTCGAGGCACAGACACGGTCTCAATGGTGATAGCTGAGCTGACTACACTGACTGTGCTAGTGGCAGACTCCACTATGCTGGCAGGCTGGCTAACAGCCTGCTGCCTGGCCTGCACCCTATCTCATTGTGGAGCTAGAGGAGTTAGAGCCCTGTCTATGTTGGTAGATAAAATGAGAGCACCCCTCCAGCTAGGATGGAGTCCGTCACTCCTCAGCAGGTCAGGCTTGGTCCTGTTTGTGGGTGAGTCCCAGAAAGAGGGCCAATTATCTACAAATTCTATCTTTTGGGAGGGGCAGAAAACAGTTTTCAACCAGCGATTGAGTTGTGAGACTCTGCTGTAGAGCTCATCACTCCCCCTAACTGGGAGGGGGCCAGAGACAATTACTCGATGCCGACACATCTTTCTAGCTGATTTACACGCAGAAGCTATGTTGCGCTTGGTGATCTCTGACTGTTTCATCCTAACATCGTTGGTGCCGACATGGATAACAATATCTCTATACTCTCTACACTCACCAGTTTTAGATTTAGCCAGCACCATCTTCAAATTAGCCTTAACGTCGGTAGTCCTGCCCCCCGGTAAACAGTGTATGATCGCTGGATGATTCGTTTTAAGTCTAATACTGCGGGCAATGGAGTTGCCAATGACTAGAGTTTTCAATTTGTCAGAGCTAATGGTGGGAAGCTTCGGCGTCTCAGACCCCGTAACAGGAGGAGTAGAGACAAGAGAAGACTCGGCCTCTGACTCCGACTCGCTGCTTAATGGGGAAAACCGGTTGAAAGTTTCTGTCGGCTGAATGAGCGACACCGGTTGAGTGTTCGTACAGCATTTCCTTCCAGAAACCGTGAGAAAGTTGTCCGGCTGCTGGGACTGTGCCAGGGGATTTATACTACTATCTGTACTTACTGGTGGCACAGACGCTGTTTCATCCTTTCCTACACTGAAATTACCCTTGCCTAGCGATTGCGTCTGAAGCTGGGCTTGTAGCACAGCTATCCTCGCCGTAAGGCGAGTACAGCGACTGCAATTAGAAGGCATCATGTTAATGTTACTACTTAGCTTCGGCTGTTGGAGGTCCTGACGAATCGTGTCCAGATAAAGCGTCCGGAGTGAAAAAGTTGAGGAAAAAAATATATATATATATAAACGGTAATTAAAAAGTAAAAACCGTAAATTTGTCAGGTAGCAAAACAGGTTGGCAACAAAACGCACAGCAACTCGAAAACAAGTCTGCAAGTTGTCTGTCCTGTAACAGCTGTACGTGTGCATGCGTGTGTGGCACGCTTGCATGTGTTCAGGGGTACGTGCGTGTATGTGTGAGTGCAGGGTGTGTGTGTGTGTGTGAGAGAGAGAGAGAGAGAGAGAGAGAGAGAGAGAGAGAGAGAGAGAGAGCAGGATGTGTGTGTTAGGTGAAGGCCCACTGCGTATCATGATTCTATGAGTTGAAATTCACAACCAACCACCTCCGCCACATTTCCTACAGCTTAGCACCTTAGCGAAGTACTATTAACAGCCTGCCTTGATTGTAAACAAGCCAATGGGGTGGTTTGTATTCGTCACAGCGTAGGACCTGTTGTAATGATTTTTCATGGTCATTTCACACAATTAAATTATGCCAAAGAAAAACTGGGAGAAAAAGTGTCAGGGTTTGTCAAGCATGCGATCAATTAGCGGGGAAAAAAACAAGACATAAAAATGAACAAATCTGCTTAGGACTTTAATCAAAATGCCTGTCTGATGAGTCACATTGGTCAAATTTCTTAAGGATTGTATCAGATTTTAATCACATTTCAGAAATTAAATTGTTGTAATAATAGACTGAGTGGATGTTGACTGGTAAAACAGCAGTTACTGTAGAAATGAAGAGCGAACACGCAACCACACACACGTAAACACACACATACAGTTGAAGTTGGAAGTTTACATACACCTTAGCCAAATACATTTAAACTCAGTTTTTCACAATTCCTGACATTTAATCCTAGTCAAAATTCCCTGTATTTGGTCAGTTAGGATCACCACTTTATTTTCAGAATGTGAAATGTCAGAATAATAGTAGAAAGAAGGATTTATTTCAACTTTTATTTCTTTCATCACATTCCCAGTGGGTCAGAAGTTTACATACATTCAATTAATATTTGGTAGCATTGCCTTTAAATTGTTTAACTTGGGTCAGACATTTCGGGTAGCTTTCCACAAGCTTCCCACAATAAGTTGGGTGAATTTTGGCCCATTCCTCCAGACAGAGCTGGTGTAACTGAGTCAGGTTTGTAAGGCCTCCTTGCTCGCACACACTTTTGCAGTTCTTCCCACAAATTGTCTATAGGTTTGAGGTCAGGGCTTTGTGATGGCCACTCCAATACCTTGACTTTGTTGTCCTTAAGCCATTTTGCCACAACTTTGGAAGTATGCTTGGACTCATTGTCCATTTGGAAGACCAAGCTTTAACTTCCTGACTGATGTCTTGAGATTTTGCTTCAATATATCCACATAATCAAAAACAAGGACATTTATAAGTGACCCCAAACTTTTGAACGGCAGTGTATGTCGTTTCCTTGCACCATAAAGGTAATTTCACTCTTCAGAGTACACAAGTGTAGGCAAAAGTGAGGGCACTTACTAGCTTATTGCAGAGGAAAAACAGCTATGCTAATTTTATTCCACTGTATTTTTCTATGACACAAAGGCCAACATACTGTAATGTCAATGTGACATGTGTCACTTAACTGGCCCATATGAAGCCATTCCACAAACTTCATACTCTCTCTCCCTTCTCTCTCCATATTCTCTCTCTCCCTTCTCTCTCCACATTCTCTCTCTCCCTTCTCTCTCCCCCTTCTCTATCTCCCTTCTCTCTCCACATTCTCTCTCTCCCTTCTCTCTCCACATCCTCTCTCTCCCTTCTCTCTCCACATTCTCTCTCTCCCTTCTCTCTCCACATTCACTCTCTCCCTTCTCTCTCTCCCTTCTCTCTCCACATCCTCTCTCTCCCTTCTCTCTCCACATTCTCTCTCTCCCTTCTCTCTCCACATTCTCTCTCTCCCTTCTCTCTCCATACTCTCTCTCCCTTCTCTCTCCATATTCTCTCTCTGCCTTCTCTCTCCACATTCTCTCTCTCCCTTCTCTCTCCATACTCTCTCTCTCCCTTCTCTCCTCACATTCTCTCTCTCCCTTCTCTCTCCATACTCTCTCTCCCTTCTCTCTCTCCCTTCTCTCTCCATATTCTCTCTCCCTTCTCTCTCCCTTCTCTCTCTCCCTTCACTCTCCACATTCTCTCTCTCCCTTCACTCTCCACATTATCTCTCTCCCTTCTCTCTCCCTTCTCTCTCCACATCCTCTCTCTCCCTTCTCTCTCCACATTCTCTCTCTCCCTTCTCTCTCCACATTCTCTCTCTCCCTTCTCTCTCCATACTCTCTCTCCCTTCTCTCTCCATATTCTCTCTCTGCCTTCTCTCTCCACATTCTCTCTCTCCCTTCTCTCTCCATACTCTCTCTCTCCCTTCTCTCTCCACATTCTCTCTCTCCCTTCTCTCTCCATACTCTCTCTCCCTTCTCTCTCTCCCTTCTCTCTCCATATTCTCTCTCCCTTCTCTCTCCCTTCTCTCTCTCCCTTCACTCTCCACATTCTCTCTCTCCCTTCACTCTCCACATTCTCTCTCTCCCTTCTCTCTCCACATTCTCTCTCTCCCTTCTCTCTCCACATTCTCTCTCTCCCTTCTCTCTCCACATTCTCTGTCTACTTTCTCTCTCATAGGATTCGGTAGCGTTAGTTTTCGTAGCGTTAGCCACTGTGTTTGTATGAGCAGATAGTTAGCTTTCTTCTCCTGCGTTTCTCTCTATCACACTCAGTGCGGTAGAGTTGAAGCCCATCATTAGGCCCATAATTACCAAGCCACTGGAGAGCAGAACACAACCAATGCAACTCTATCACCATCACTCAACTGTACACTGTAAAGTACTTACCTATTATTCTGAAGACACTTGGTGGTGATGGTGATTGTGTTCATCTTGATGAGGGGGAGGAGGGGATATAGACAATTATGATGATGATGATGATGATGATGATGATGATGATGATATGGTTGATGATTAGGATGATGAGGGTGTGAAGAATTCTGGATATTTCTACAATTCTCAAAATATCGTATCTACAGTACAAACAGATGTTATACAGTATCTACAGTACAAATAGGTATTATACAGTATCTACAGTACAAACAGGTATTATTCAGTATCTACAGTACAAACAGGTGTTATACAGTATCTATAGTACAAACAGGTATTATTCAGTATCTACAGTACAAACAGGTGTTATACAGTATCTATAGTACAAACAGGTATTATACAGTATCTACAGTACAAACAGGTGTTATACAGTATCTACAGTACAAACAGGTGTTATACAGTATCTATAGTACAAACAATCGTTATACAGTATCTATAGTACAAACAGGTGTTATACAGTATCTACAGTACAAACAGGTGTTATACAGTATCTATAGTACAAACAATCGTTATACAGTATCTATAGTACAAACAGGTGTTATACAGTATCTACAGTACAAACAGGTGTTATACAGTATCTACAGTACAAACAGGTGTTATACAGTATCTATAGTACAAACAATCGTTATACAGTATCTATAGTACAAACAGGTGTTATACAGAATCTACATTACAAACAGGTGTTATACAGTATCTACGGTACAAACAATCGTTATACAGTATCTATAGTACAAACAGGTGTTATACAGAATCTACATTACAAACAGGTGTTATACAGTATCTACAGTACAAACAATCGTTATACAGTATCTACAGTACAAACAGGTGTTATACAGTATCTATAGTACAAACAGGTGTTATACAGAATCTACATTACAAACAGGTGTTATACAGTATCTACAGTACAAACAATCGTTATACAGTATCTACAGTACAAACAAGTGTTATACAGTATCTACAGTACAAACAATCGTTATACAGTATCTATAGTACAAACAGGTGTTATACAGAATCTACATTACAAACAGGTGTTATACAGTATCTACAGTACAAACAATCGTTATACAGTATCTACAGTACAAACAGGTGTTATACAGTATCTATAGTACAAACAGGTGTTATACAGTATCTACAGTACAAACAGGTGTTATACAGTATCTATAGTACAAACAATCGTTAAACAGTATCTATAGTACAAACAGGTGTTACTCAGTATCTACAGTACAAACAGGTATTATACAGTATCTACAGTACAAACAGGTGTTATAAAGTATCTATAGTACAAACAGGTGTTATACAGTATCTACAGTACAAACAATCGTTATACAGTATCTACAGTACAAACAGGTGTTATACAGTATCTATAGTACAAACAGGTGTTATACAGTATCTATAGTACAAACAGGTGTTATACAGAATCTACAGTACAAACAGGTGTTATACAGTATCTACAGTACAAACAGGTGTTATACAGTATCTACATTACAAACAGGTGTTATACAGTATCTACAGTACAAACAGGTGTTATACAGTATCTATAGTACAAACAGGTGTTATACAGTATCTACAGTACAAACAGGTGTTATACAGAATCTACAGTACAAACAGGTGTTATACAGTATCTACAGTACAAACAGGTGTTATACAGTATCTACATTACAAACAGGTGTTATACAGTATCTACAGTACAAACAGGTGTTATACAGTATGTACAGTACAAACAGGTGTTACATCATTCCAAACGGTAACCACGCTAAAATCCACACCGCTAACTTTCCTTCTTCAAACACACTTTTTGAGAAGAACCAACATCAATGTGTTAGCCACAGTAACACCTCCTCCTGTTGAATCACAGTATTGAACAGGAGTCCCATTGCTGTAGGATTTACATCCCTATAAGCCCCCTAACTCCTGAGACAGACGCACATAGGGAGAGAGCAGAGTGGCACGAACTCCCGCTACCAGCCCAGGGTTTTACCCTGATGGAATATGCAATTAGGCCTCTCTGGCTCCTTTATAATGGAATATGCAATTAGGCCTTTGTGCCCGTTTATCACACGATAATGTATAGACCTGTAACTCTATGGGAGGTAAAGTGTATTGCCGTGATTGAGGTCCAATCCATAACAATGGCTGCACTTATATTGCAGGTTTAAATGAAGAACTCTTTTATGGCTATTTTATACCAGGAAGCTATTTGGGAAACAACGGCGCAGAGGTTTAAGAGAAGGGAGGGGACCTAGGAAGGCATCTATCAATCACAGTGAGTGCTCTGTTGGAGAGATTGAAAACAAGCACTTTGACGAAGAGCTCCAACATGGACGGCACACCGAGGGCTGCGTGTTCGTGCGTGCGCACACGCGTTGGCGAGCGCGCGTACATGCGTGTATGTGTGTGTAACTTTCCACGTGTGTGAGGGTGTACAAATCTACGTTTACATAGTCAACTCATTGTCTTTGATGCAGTTCAAAGTATATTTAAAAATGTGTGGTCACAAGATCCTTTCGTAATTAACAAGGTTGCGCTTATCTAACTCTCCTCAGCTGGGCTCAATGAACACAAATAGTATTTCTGCTGTTCTTTAGGCCTCGGGCTCAGTTTCTCTGAGCAGAGAACGACACTTGAAGCTGCTGGAGAAACACATCTACATTAAAAGGTGACGGAAAACAACCCTCCAGTCTGTCAACTCTGTCAGCAGCGTACGTCCACATGGCTTGACTGTCTGGCGTGAGGACAATAGAACACCTGATGTGTGCGTGTGTGTGCGCCTGCGTGTGTGTGACGGTGAGACACACCTGCTACTCCAGCTTCTGTATGCCAATCTTCTCAGCGTAATTGGCTTTGCAGGCCAGGCGTGCTGCATGAAGCTGCTGGGATGAATCATTAAACATCATTGCTTTTGGTGATTAAAACACGAGAATGTTTGATATACTTGAACTTTATATTTCAGCACATGGCAATCAAAAAGTCCTCAATAAAAGAGTGCAAATCCAAAGTTGTGTGTGTGTGTGTATGTATACAGTCTTACAGAAAAAAAAGGTGCTCTCTAGAACCTAACAGGTAAACCCTTTGAAGAACCTTTCCACGGAGGGTTCTACAGGGAACTCAAAATGGTTCTACCTGGAACCTAAAAGGGTTTTTACCTGGAACCAAAAAGGGTTCTCCTATGCGGACAATCGAAGAACCCTGTACATGTCTATGCTCTTCTCTGTGTGTGTTGGTACCATGCTGCTACTGAGTCATTCTCCAGTTGAGGGCTGTTCATCCTCCTGTCCTGCCTGACATCTCTGTCTCTCAACGGGGAGTTGGCTGTCGTGCATCTACCTCCCCCTCCACATGGCCCTCTGGCTCCAGTTGAGGGCTGTTCATCCTCCTGTCCTGCCTGACATCTCTGTCTCTCCTCGGGGAGTTGGCTGTCGTGCATCTATCTCCCCCTCCACATGGCCCTCTGGCTCCAGTTGAGGGCTGTTCATCCTCCTGTCCTGCCTGACATCTCTGTCTCTCCTCGGGGAGTTGGCTGTCGTGCATCAACCTCCCCCTCCACATGGCCCTCTGGCTCCAGTTGAGGGCTGTTCATCCTCCTGTCCTGCCTGACATCTCTGTCTCTCCTCGGGGAGTTGGCTGTCGTGCATCAACCTCCCCCTCCACATGGCCCTCTGGCTCCAGTTGAGGGCTGTTCATCCTCCTGTCCTGCCTGACATCTCTGTCTCTCCTCGGGGAGTTGGCTGTCGTGCATCTACCTCCCCCTCCACATGGTCCTCTGGCTCCAGTTGAGGGCTGTTCATCCTCCTGTCCTGCCTGACATCTCTGTCTCTCCTCAGGGAGTTGGCTGTCGTGCATATACCTCCCCCTCCACTTGGCCCTCTGGCTCCAGTTGAGGGCTGTTCATCCTCCTGTCCTGCCTGACATCTCTGTCTCTCCTCGGGGAGTTGGCTGTCATGCATCTACCTCTCCCTCCACATGGCCCTCTGGCTCCAGAGGCTCCCAGCCACATGCTACACAATCACAGGAAGTTATTGACAACAGTTGGCGACCACACCACCTGTGTCCAACCTGCACAGGATTCTGGATCTTAATTAGCTCGTCTTGGCCAGGCGCGCACACACACACACACACACACACACACACACACACACACACACACACACACACACACACAAACAATTATACACACACAAAGGCATCTAACTGGTGTCCAGCTCCACAAATTCATTTAGCCAACACACTCTTTAACAAACACATGCCCGCATACAGTGTATCGTATACCTCCAAGAGCTGTAGCAGATGGCTGTAAAGAGATACCTGGAGACTCTCCTATTTCTCCTGCTGTTGATGTGCAGGTTATCTTATGCTAAGAAGCCCACAGAGCGATACTATAGCACAGGGATCATGAACTAGATTCAGCCACAGGCCAATTTTTTCTTGAGTGGATGGTCAGGGGGCTGGAACATAATAACAAATCATTTGTAGCCTGCAAATTGACTGCAAGAAACCCAAACAGATTTACTGTTTGACTAAAACCTAATCACTTCAAACTTTTTTTGTATAAGATCACGTCGTGTCTCTCAATTATGCGTGAGAATACTTGTGTATTTTTGTCTTTTATGTCCAACAATGCAACTTTTTTTTTTTTTTTAATAGCTCAGGCCAACTTAGGGGGCCAACTGGCTCCCCAAGGGTTGCCAGTTTGGGAACTCTGCTATAGCAGAACTGGAGTTGGGCACACCCGATTTAGCTACAATAGTTAGTTGACAGTATTATTTGGTGTTCATTGAATACAATATTTTGATAGAGCAGCACAAGTGTTCCAATATCTTTATTGATCTCTATAATTATATATTCATATATTTATTCATGTATTTATTCTTAATTAAAATAACCTTATCGTCTGATGGAGAGAGGCAGAGAATTCTAAATGAGTCAGGTTCATTTATATGCAAATGGCAATGAAAATTAAAGTCAAATTAAAGATCTTTGCGGATGACAAACACCCAAACATCGCACACACCATGTTTTGCACACACACTAATTTTAGATATCATCATTGACAGCTACTTATGAGTGGCAGTGACAGTGGTTCATATTCAGGCCAAGGCCGAGTAACCCATCATCACTGTTGGAGACAGTAACTACATGGGTAGCAATAGGGTAGCAATAGGGTAGCAATAGCCAGTAACAGGGTAGCAATAGGGTAGCAATAGCCACTAATAGGGTAGCAATAGCCACTAATAGGGTAGCAATAGCCACTAATAGGGTAGCAATAGCCACTTTTTTTTACCATTCTCACTCTCTCTCTCTCTCTCTCTCTCTCTCGCTCTCTCTCTCTCTCTCTCTCTCCTGTCACCTGTCACCTGTCACCTGGCTCAGGAGCTCAGGACATGGGGTGTGGTGGGCCATGCAGCCATCCAGCCATCGTTCCTCTGTTGATCAAAGGAGTCACAGTGTCCTTGACTAAAAGCCCCAGAGGCTCTCTCTTTTTAACCGCTGAAATCTAGGAGCAGCAATTAAAACTATTTCCATGTTAACTTTCTCTTCCCCCCTTCTCTCTCCTTTTCTCTCTTTGTTTCTCTCTCTCTCTCTCTCTCTCTCTCTCTCTCTCGTTCATTCTCAATTGCTCTCGCTCTCTTTCTTTCTCTCCCTATCTTTATCTCTCTCCATTTCTCTCTCCTTCCTTTCCTCTTTTGTAACAGGCGCATAATGAAGATGTCAGTCAATTAGTAGTGGATTATTTCCCTCTGATTAAGTGCACACAAGGAGGGTGCATATGTTTGATCTCCCGTATGTATACCATCTTATTTTCACATTTTTAATTCATTATTTATGCCTCGCAGACAGAACAAGTTTGATGAACATAAAGCTTGAAAACCAAGTTCATGAAAACAAACACAGAAATACAGAAAACGCAAAAGCTGTACATTATTCAACAGATGTTTGTTGATATCTTTGACAACACAGATCTGTCAGTACGGAAAACCATTGTGCCAGAAATGTGAGAGCTGGGTATATCTGAGTAAAAAAAAAAAAAAACTGTGTTGGATGGCGGAGAGAAAGATCTTTAGTATTCTGTGACAGAAACAGAGACGTTCAAAGAAACAGTGAAACATTTGTGGAGATTCAGAGACGGTGCAGCAAAGCAGGGGGTATTCACAGACACCGGCAGTATTCTACGGGCTACCAAGCTCTCCACAGGACCACCATACCGCCTGACCATGTCATCATAGAACTACAGACAGCGCACATTCTGGAATACAGAGGATATCTAGAGCTCTAGAATGTTTAGAAAATAACGTGTTCTGGAGAGTTCTGGAATACAGAGAATATCTGGAGCTCTGGCATGTTTAGGAAATAATGTGTTCTGGAAAGTTCTGGAATACTCGGTTGAACACTCAGTGTTACTACTATTTTCTCCAGGACTTTCGAGTTGGTATCTACACTTCTCTTTTCATTTTCATCGCTCTAGGCTACATTCATCAATGTAATGTGCTTTTAACTGTCCTTGCTCCGGGGCTCTTCATATAACCAGTGGCATCAGCTCAGCTAAACCTAGGGTATGGCATAATGGGGTGTGTAGAAATATGACCACCAGTTGAAGGTCATTTACTGTACTTCTGCATAATGACAGAAATGTCCCCCGGACAATATCACCGCAATATGTGTATAGGTTTATGTTAGGTTTAAATGTCTGTGGAATATCGTGTACAATGTACTACTCACCTTCATCATACTGTCACGACTCCCGCCAAAGTCGGTTCCTCTCCTTGTTCGGTGTTCAGTGTTCGGCGGTCGACGTCACCGGTCTTCTAGCCATCGCCGCTACAGTGACTCATTTAGCCTAGTTGTGGAACAGTGCAACATGAAATAGAGGCATAAGACTTGCTCTGCATTCAGAGATGTTCCTGATAATGTCGGCGCCCAGATAGTTTTTTTTTTGCATCAGCCTGTCTGCATTATTAGCAAGGGAAGGGTAACATTGACCGGCTCGGAGAATATTGAAACATTTTGTAATCTACAAGACTTCTCCGAGAATATTAATATTGCAACATAGTAGCCAACGTGGAGGCGGGGTCGCAAATGTTTTTCCCCGGGCCAGCTTCTTTCTGTGTGTTGTGTCATTGTGTTGCCTACTGCAGCATCTGGGTGCTCATTATATACAACAAAACAGCCATACATTCACATTATAGCTACACAACTTTGTAATATTTAATGTCTTTATTTTATTTTATTTCACCTTTATTTAACTAGGCAAGTCAGGTAAGAACACATTCTTATTTAATTACGTTTTGTCAGCAAGACTGACAATTACACTTTAATCTAGCATGTTCAGAAAATCATCCAATAGAAGAGCATTCTGCTTGTGACAGAGGTGCAAATATAATGAAGAGGGATAGACAGAAAGGGACATATCACATTTTTATTCAGGAAGATGGACAAGCAAGACTGATAGAGTGAGAGGTGGAAATGCATTAAACCAGAGGCAGGTAAGCTACAGGTAGAGATGAAGGCAGAGGATGATGATGTCGGCCTACAGCGAGACGTTTAAAAAGTTAGAGTAACTAGGCAATTATTCACTATTTGAATCATCTCAATTATAATTTGTTATAGCCTATAATTATTATTGTCTTTGAAGCCAAAAACATGACATGTACTGTATTTGGGGGAGATGCTTTAAATAACAAATTGTTCAGTTCTTTATTTTATACCAATAGACCTACATTAATAAATGAAAATAACAATTAGGCTTACAGCTATCACAACCTATATTTTATAGGAGGGCAACCCACCTCCCAATTCCCAATTCTATTTACATGGCGCTGGATTATTTCATTTTGCGAACTACATGGAAACGCTAATACGGGATTGGTAAAGGCCCAGTGCACTACTTTTGTTATACAGCCAAAGGGTCCTTCCACTTTGAACAAAACTCCTTGAGGGTGAAAGCCAGACATTGTACATCTATGTACCAGTCATGCACCCACATAACACTGAACTGGCGATACCTTGACAAGATCACAGAATACATATTCCTGTTGAGTTAACAGTGACATTATTATGACAGGGCAGAGAAGCGACTGTCTTTGAATTATTTTGAGATCCGTCTGAAACAATTAAAGTGAATTAGAGGTCTTCTGTCGGACTAGTTGAATAATTTATCAATTCTAATTACCCTGGCAGAATTAAACAAGTCTTATTATGCATGTAAATTATAGCTGTTTAAAATATTTTTATGTTTTCACGGATAGTGCCTTTGAATTATCAAGGTAGAAAAGCAGTATGTTAATGACCTTGGTGATGTTCTTTGAGTCAGGGCCGGATCAAGGCATAAGCGACATAAGGAACTCAGTCGGGGTCTCAACTTACTGTTGAGAGTTAGAATAGTAGAATACACAAGGTGCATATACAAAATATGGCTGTGCATGAGAATTTTTTATCTTGTTATGTCAGTCACTGACAGTCACTCAATTTATCACGTTCCAGCTAACACATTTTAGATAGGTAAGTTAGTCTAGCCAACCAGGCACGCAGGGCACGTGCCAAGGGGCCCTGACCTCCAGGGGGCCCCCATTGATTTTGTTAGTCTCTTTCACTCAGATATCATTAACATTGCATAAGTCATGGAAAAATGTGTAGAATTGCAGGATATTAGTTTTAAAACTGCAAAAATGTTCTCTCTGCCCCATGTAAAAATGTGTAGAATTGCATGAAATGTGTCAAAAAATTGCAAGAAATATATTTCCGACACACAGCAAAATGTGTAGAATTGCGGTGAATTTTCTCAAGAGGGAAGGCCACTAAAATGTTTTTTTTGGGGGGTGGGGGGCAACCAAATCTCGTTTAGGGCCCCCAGAAGGCTAGATCCGGCCCTGCATTGAGTAATAATTTGTCATCATAATGAGTATGTTACTGGCAGGCATTATGTGAATACCTAGCTAGCAATTTCTATATACGAGTATCTATGAACAGCTGGTACGTAGATACAGGAGAGGATGATGATTTGGGGTGTGAGAGGGTGCAGAATGATGTTGCTGTAACTTAGTTCACTTGAAGGTATTTCATTATTACGGATCACTTTCCACCGGTCTCCTTTTTTCTCTGAGTGTTTGGGGAATGTACAGTAAAGGTTGGGAATATGGGAAGGCAGTGTTCTCAGTGTTCCGTCCACCAGACTTGTATCACTTGCTGTAATTGGTCAGAGACTCTTCATTAGAGCACTTAGAGGCTCTGACTCCTAGAGGAAACATCTACAGCTGTGTTACACACACTTAACACAGTCCCTAACTACAGTAATGTGGCAGCCCATCTCCAATCCAATTTAGACTGAATTACAACACTTAAGTGAACGAACGGGAGAGCAAGAAGACAAAATTCAAAATGTTTTGAGTAAAAAAATGCCTGAGGCACAAAGTAAATAAAAGGATAAAGAGGAAAATGTAAAGCATTTATCTTTCAAATGAGCAATTACACTTTAATCTAGCATGTTCAGAAAATCAGCCAATAGAAGAGCATTCTGCTTGTGACAGAGGTGCAAATATAATGAAGAGGGATAGACAGAAAGGGAAAGAAAGAGAAGTAAAGAACTGTCTGATGGAGAGGAATTGTGATAGTGCTCACGCAAGTCACACAAACCTCACAACGCCTTAGCAGTTTCTTAAAAAGGCAAAACACATTTTAAATCCCCCAAAAAGTTCAATGGAGTGAGATGACCTTTCTTTGAGTAAGCTGTCACACATAGTTCCCTTAGTGTCAGACAGTACAAAGAGATCACAACACAGAGAGCAATTTAGGCCTTTTTTACACATCAATTACTGGTAGACCAGGGCATTCTGTCATAGCTTTTGATCTAGCAACAGAGACCGCTCACTGTGTTCTGCAATAATATCGCACGGTCTCACTTCAGTATCCCACGTTTGTCCAGGGGAGGAAAAACGTCAAATTTCTACCGTTACATTTAGGCATTCATTCCACTTGTTTAAGGTAAGGGTGACGGTTTGGGATGATAAGGGATGTCATTATAGCAACCCATGATCTAACTGAGTTTGAGTACAATACATGATCATGTTAGTTGCTGCTAACATTACATGGTTGTTTAACTGCCAGGCATGAGTGTTAGAACATGTCATGCCGTGTCCCCTTTAAAATGAATAAGGCACATACTACCCTTATGCAGACCTCGGCTTCTGTTCAGTCACTAACAGCTTGTAACACCTCTGTGCGCGTGCACACACACACACACACACCCTCACACTCACACTCACACACACACACACACACACACACACACACACACACACACACACACACACACACACACACACACACAGTATGTAAATCATAATGCAATAGTGTATTGAGAGGTAAGCGTACATGTTGATGGATGACTCCAGGTTTTACATCCCTATTTTGTGGTAAAATGCTGAGTGGACTGAATGGATCTGGTGCAATGGACTCATCCATCACTGGCCTTCAGAGGGGGGATGGAGGGGACCATCAAGGCCTTTTATTTAATGGAAGTCACACTGAACATATGGACTGTACATATGGACTGTCTTTTATCAAACAAAGACTAAGCAAACATGGCCAATCAGTTTTTTAGTGGTTTCAACATTGAGTGGAGCCTGTTTGTAATTTGCATTTATGAATACCAAATAAAACTTTAATACATGGAACTTATTTTCTTGAGTGCCTCAGCCAGGAATTTACTTGAGTAGCTAGAACACTTAACGTGAACAGTCTGATTTATTAAGGCCCGACAAAATGAGTGTACGTCGACAGAATAGACATACCAAGCTAGGTGAGTTGCTTAAGCATTAAGAAAGGCCTTTCGTGGTCGTCTGTCTGGATGACTGAGCCAGTGGCGGAGACATGAAGTGGCGGAGACATGAAGTGGCGGGTGACGGGCATTCTGCCGGTTTCTGAGTACCGCTGTGCCCACGTCCGGTCTGAGTAATACGGCACCTCTCGGTAGCGTAGTGCGGTAGAGCTGCCTGGCACCATATGGCATGGCATGCGGTTCAGTGCCCAGGATTGATTGGAGCAGAGTGGAGAGAGAGGAAGTGAGGGATCCTAATTGGGTGTTTTCTCAACCAGATGCACAATAAATGCTGTGTAGAACAAGATTATCATCAGGATCACGTGGTAAGGAAGGGAAGGAAGAAGAGCCAGACTGGTGGAGGGAGGCTTGAAAACTCTATCTACCTGTGAGAGCTGGGGCAGAGGAGTGAGAGACAGAACAACAGATTCACAGGCCTATCTGTAGCTACATGCTGGTGGGAGGAGCTATAGGAGGACGGTCTCATTGTAATGGCTGGAAAGGAATAAATGGAACATGTGGTTTCAATATGTTTGATATGTTTTATAATGTTCCATTTATTTCATTACAGCCATTACAATGAGCCCGTCCTCCTATAGCTCCTCCCACCAGCCTGCTCTGCTGTACATGCTTGAGTGAGTGTGTGTCGGGGTAGATGAGACAATTATTGTCAACATGTGGAGATCCTCTGCCAAGCTCAGTGTAATAGTGTATTGTACTAATTAGTTATATACAATATACAGTAGTAGCACGTTGTTACTGCGGCTGTTGTTACTGCGGCTGTTGTTACTGCGGCTGTTGTTACTGAGGCTGTTGTTACTGAGGCTGTTGTTACTGAGGCTGTTGTTACTGAGGCTGTTGTTACTGAGGCTGTTGTTACTGAGGCTGTTGTTACTGAGGCTGTTGTTACTGCGGCTGTTGTTACTGAGGCTGTTGTTACTGAGGCTGTTGTTACTGCGGCTGTTGTTACTGCGGCTGTTGTTACTGCGGCTGTTGTTACTGAGGCTGTTGTTACTGAGGCTGTTGTTACTGAGGCTATTGTTACTGAGGCTGTTGTTACTGAGGCTGTTGTTACTGAGACTGTTGTTACTGAGGCTGTTGTTACTGCCGCTGTTGTTACTGAGGCTGTTGTTACTGAGGCTGTTGTTACTGAGGCTGTTGTTACTGAGGCTGTTGTTACTGAGGCTGTTGTTACTGCTGCTGTTGTTACTGCTGCTGTTGTTACTGAGGCTGCTGTTACTGAGGCTGTTGTTACTGAGGCTGTTGTTAATGAGGCTGTTGTTACTGAGGCTGTTGTTACTGCCGCTGTTGTTACTGAGGCTGTTGTTACTGAGGCTGTTGTTACTGAGGCTGTTGTTACTGAGGCTGTTGTTACTGCGGCTGTTGTTACTGCGGCTGTTGTTACTGCGGCTGTTGTTACTGCGGCTGTTGTTACTGAGGCGGTTGTTACAGCGGCTGTTGTTACTGAGGCTGTTGTTACTGAGGCTGTTGTTACTGAGGCTGTTGTTACTGCCGCTTTTGTTACTGCGGCTGTTGTTACTGCGGGTGTTGTTACTGCCGCTGTCGTTACTGGGGCTGTTGTTACTGCGGGTGTTGTTACTGAGGCTGTTGTTACTGCGGGTGTTGTTAATGCCGCTGTTGTTACTGCGGCTGTTGTTACTGAGGCTGTTGTTACTGTGGCTGTTGTTACTGCGGCTGTTGTTACTGAGGCTGTTGTTACTGAGGCTGTTGTTACTGCCGCTTTTGTTACTGCGGGTGTTGTTACTGCGGGTGTTGTTACTGCCGCTGTTGTTACTGGGGCTGTTGTTACTGAGGCTGTTGTTGCTGAGGCTGTTGTTACTGCGGGTGTTGTTACTGAGGCTGTTGATACTGAGGCTGTTGATACTGAGGCTGTTGTTACTGAGGCTGTTGTTACTGAGGCTGTTGTTACTACCGCTTTTGTTACTGCGGCTGTTGTTACTGCGGGTGGTGTTACTGCCGCTGTTGTTACTGCCGCTGTTGTTACTGCCGCTGTTGTTACTGAGGCTGTTGTTACTGAGGCTGTTGTTACTGAGGCTGTTGTTACTGAGGCTGTTGTTACTGCCGCTTTTGTTACTGCTGCTGTTGTTACTGCGGGTGTTGTTACTGCCGCTGTCGTTACTAGGGCTGTTGTTACTGAGGCTGTTGTTACTGAGGCTGTTGTTACTGCCGCTGTTGTTACTGAGGCTGTTGTTACTGAGGCTGTTGTTACTCCCGCTGTTGTTACTGAGGCTGTTGTTACTGCCGCTGTTGTTACTGCGGCTGTTGTTACTGAGGCTGTTGTTACTGAGGCTGTTGTTACTGCGGGTGTTGTTACTGCGGGTGTTGTTACTGAGGCTGTTGTTACTGCGGCTGTTGTTACTGAGGCTGTTGTTAATGAGGCTGTTGTTACTGAGGCTGTTGTTACTGCGGGTGTTGTTACTGAGGCTGTTGTTACTGAGACAGTTGTTACTGAGGCTGTTGTTACTGCGGGTGTTGTTACTGCGGGTGTTGTTACTGTGGCTGTTGTTACTGAGGCCGTTGTTACTGAGGCTGTTGTTACTGAGGCTGTTGTTACTGAGGCCGTTGTTACTGAGGCTGTTGTTACTGAGGCCATGGTTACTGAGGCTGTTGTTACTGAGGCCATGGTTACTGAGGCTGTTGTTACTGAGGCTGTTGTTACTGCGGCTGTTGTTACTGAGGCTGTTGTTAATTAGGCTGTTGTTACTGCCGCTGTTGTTACTGAGGCTGTTGTTACTGAGGCTGTTGTTACTGAGGCTGTTGTTACTGAGGCTGTTGTTACTGAGGCTGTTGTTACTGCTGCTGTTGTTACTGCTGCTGTTGTTACTGAGGCTGCTGTTACTGAGGCTGTTGTTACTGAGGCTGTTGTTAATGAGGCTGTTGTTACTGAGGCTGTTGTTACTGCCGCTGTTGTTACTGAGGCTGTTGTTACTGAGGCTGTTGTTACTGAGGCTGTTGTTACTGAGGCTGTTGTTACTGCGGCTGTTGTTACTGAGGCTGTTGTTACTGCGGCTGTTGTTACTGCGGCTGTTGTTACTGAGGCGGTTGTTACAGCGGCTGTTGTTACTGAGGCTGTTGTTACTGAGGCTGTTGTTACTGAGGCTGTTGTTACTGCCGCTTTTGTTACTGCGGCTGTTGTTACTGCGGGTGTTGTTACTGCCGCTGTCGTTACTGGGGCTGTTGTTACTGCGGGTGTTGTTACTGAGGCTGTTGTTACTGCGGGTGTTGTTAATGCCGCTGTTGTTACTGCGGCTGTTGTTACTGAGGCTGTTGTTACTGTGGCTGTTGTTACTGCGGCTGTTGTTACTGAGGCTGTTGTTACTGAGGCTGTTGTTACTGCCGCTTTTGTTACTGCGGGTGTTGTTACTGCGGGTGTTGTTACTGCCGCTGTTGTTACTGGGGCTGTTGTTACTGAGGCTGTTGTTGCTGAGGCTGTTGTTACTGCGGGTGTTGTTACTGAGGCTGTTGATACTGAGGCTGTTGATACTGAGGCTGTTGTTACTGAGGCTGTTGTTACTGAGGCTGTTGTTACTACCGCTTTTGTTACTGCGGCTGTTGTTACTGCGGGTGGTGTTACTGCCGCTGTTGTTACTGCCGCTGTTGTTACTGCCGCTGTTGTTACTGAGGCTGTTGTTACTGAGGCTGTTGTTACTGAGGCTGTTGTTACTGAGGCTGTTGTTACTGCCGCTTTTGTTACTGCTGCTGTTGTTACTGCGGGTGTTGTTACTGCCGCTGTCGTTACTAGGGCTGTTGTTACTGAGGCTGTTGTTACTGAGGCTGTTGTTACTGCCGCTGTTGTTACTGAGGCTGTTGTTACTGAGGCTGTTGTTACTCCCGCTGTTGTTACTGAGGCTGTTGTTACTGCCGCTGTTGTTACTGCGGCTGTTGTTACTGAGGCTGTTGTTACTGAGGCTGTTGTTACTGCGGGTGTTGTTACTGCGGGTGTTGTTACTGAGGCTGTTGTTACTGCGGCTGTTGTTACTGAGGCTGTTGTTAATGAGGCTGTTGTTACTGAGGCTGTTGTTACTGCGGGTGTTGTTACTGAGGCTGTTGTTACTGAGACAGTTGTTACTGAGGCTGTTGTTACTGCGGGTGTTGTTACTGCGGGTGTTGTTACTGTGGCTGTTGTTACTGAGGCCGTTGTTACTGAGGCTGTTGTTACTGAGGCTGTTGTTACTGAGGCCGTTGTTACTGAGGCTGTTGTTACTGAGGCCATGGTTACTGAGGCTGTTGTTACTGAGGCCATGGTTACTGAGGCTGTTGTTACTGAGGCTGTTGTTACTGCGGCTGTTGTTACTGAGGCTGTTGTTAATTAGGCTGTTGTTACTGAGGCTGTTGTTACTGCGGGTGTTGTTACTGAGGCTGTTGTTACTGCGGGTGTTGTTACTGCGGGTGTTGTTACTGCGGGTGTTGTTACTGCGGCTGTTGTTACTGCGGCCGTTGTTACTGAGGCCGTTGTTACTGAGGCTGTTGTTACTGCCACTGTTGTTACTGAGGCTGTTGTTACTGAGGCCATGGTTACAATTACTTTGCAGACAGAGTTCAGTGTGTCAAATCGGAGGGCATGCTGTCCGGTCCTCTGGCAGTCTCTATGGGGGTGCCACAGGGTTCAATTCTCGGGCCGACTCTTTTCTCTGTATACATCAATGATGTTGCTCTTGCTGCGGGCGATTCTCTGATCCACCTCTACGCAGACGACACCATTCTATATACTTTCGGCCCGTCATTGGACACTGTGCTATCTAACCTCCAAACAAGCTTCAATGCCATACAACACTCCTTCCGTGGCCTCCGACTGCTCTTAAATGCTAGTAAAACCAAATGCATGCTTTTCAACCGATCGCTGCCTGCACCCGCATGACCGCCTAGCATCACCACCCTGGATGGTTCCGACCTAGAATATGTGGACATCTATAAGTACCTAGGTGTCTGGCTAGACTGCAAACTCTCCTTCCAGACTCATATCAAACATCTCCAATCGAAAATCAAATCAAGAGTCGGCTTTCTATTCCGCAACAAAGCCTCCTTCAATCACGCAGCCAAGCGTACCCTAGTAAAACTGACTATCCTACCGATCCTCGACTTCGGCGATGTCATCTACAAAATGGCATCCAACACTCTACTCAGCAAACTGGATGCAGTCTATCACAGTGCCATCCGTTTTGTCACTAAAGCACCTTATACCACCCACCACTGCGACTTGTATGCTCTAGTCGGCTGGCCCTCGCTACATATTCGTCGCCAGACCCACTGGCTCCAGGTCATCTACAAGTCCATGCTAGGTAAAGCTCCGCCTTATCTCAGCTCACTGGTCACGATGGCAACACCCATCCGTAGCACGCGCTCCAGCAGGTGTATCTCACTGATCATCCCTAAAGCCAACACCTCATTTGGCCGCCTTTCGTTCCAGTACTCTGCTGCCTGTGACTGGAACGAATTGCAAAAATCGCTGAAGTTGGAGACTTTTATCTCCCTCACCAACTTCAAACATCAGCTATCTGAGCAGCTAACCAATCGCTGCAGCTGTACATAGTCTATTGGTAAATAGCCCACCCTTTTTCACCTACCTCATCCCCATACTGTTTTTATTTATTTATTTACTTTTCTGCTCTTTTGCACACCAATCTCTCTACCTGTACATGACCATCTGATCATTTATCACTCCAGTGTTAATCTGCAAAATTGTAATTATTCGCCTACCTCATGCCTTTTGCACACATTGTATATAGACTCCCCCTTTGTTTTCTACTGTGTTATTGACTTGTTAATTGTTTACTCCATGTGTAACTCTGTGTTGTCTGCTCATACTGCTATGCTTTATCTTGGCCAGGTCGCAGTTGCAAATGAGAACTTGTTCTCAACTAGCCTACCTGGTTAAATAAAGGTGAAATAAAATAAATAAATAAATACTGAGGCTGTTGTTACTGAGGCTGTTGTTACTGCGGCTGTTGTTACTGAGGCTGTTGTTAATTAGGCTGTTGTTACTGAGGCTGTTGTTACTGCGGGTGTTGTTACTGCGGGTGTTGTTACTGCGGGTGTTGTTACTGCGGCTGTTGTTACTGCGGCTGTTGTTACTGCGGCCGTTGTTACTGCGGCCGTTGTTACTGAGGCCGTTGTTACTGAGGCTGTTGTTACTGCGGCCGTTGTTACTGAGGCTGTTGTTACTGCGGCCGTTGTTACTGCGGCCGTTGTTACTGAGGCCGTTGTTACTGAGGCTGTTGTTACTGAGGCTGTTGTTACTGCGGCCGTTGTTACTGATGCCGTTGTTACTGCGGCTGTTGTTACTGCGGGTGTTGTTACTGCGGCTGTTGTTACTGCGGCTGTTGTTACTGCGGCCGTTGTTACTGCGGGTGTTGTTACTGCGGGTGTTGTTACTGTGGCTGTTGTTACTGCGGCTGTTGTTACTGAGGCCGTTGTTACTGCGGCCGTTGTTACTGCGGCCGTTGTTACTGATGCCGTTGTTACTGAGGCTGTTGTTACTGCGGCCGTTGTTACTGCGGCCGTTGTTACTGCGGCCGTTGTTACTGATGCCGTTGTTACTGAGGCTGTTGTTACTGCGGCCGTTGTTACTGCGGCCGTTGTTACTGCGGCCGTTGTTACTGATGCCGTTGTTACTGAGGCTGTTGTTACTGCGGCCGTTGTTACTGCGGCCGTTGTTACTGCGGCCGTTGTTACTGCGGCCGTTGTTACTGATGCCGTTGTTACTGTATCTCCTCTGATAGTTACCTACTTTTACATCATCAACCCTTATTGGACTTTTTCTGAGTCTTCATGTGTAGCATCTCGTCCGATATACCACTGTAGCATGTACAGACCATTCCCACCCCACGTCTTCTCACTGTCTATCTGATATTGTATTTATCTCAGTAGTTTGAGCACGAGGCTCAGGCTCCAGAGCAGGGCCCTGGGTGAATTAGCATAGCCTATGATCTGGGGACAGCTCTGCATGGAGTGTGGAATTAGACTGGGGGTTAAGGGGATGAGTGTGACAGTGACAGCCTCTGATCCAGGACCAGACCATAATGAATGATTAGATTAAACCATGTTCCACACAGCTTATGGCTTTGAGTCCCACCGCCAACCGTCTAGCTTCTGCATCAAACCTCTGTTGTGGTTGAAACAACCCCTCGCCGTGCTGCGCCGTGCGTCTCCTATCTTAAAACACAACCCACTGAGCACATCCTGCTGTGTGAGAGATGCTGTGCCGGGGGCCCCTCCTGTGCTGTGACTGCAGCTGCTGCGGGAACTCTGATAGGTTAAATACACCACATAATATGTCATCGATGTCACGGGAAGAAGATCACAAGCTGGAGTATCAGGTGGAAGGGAACGCGTGCAGTAGCATAGCTACAGTATTTGATGTGGTGTCGGTTGGGGATATTCTCTCACTAAGTGGATAAACTACGTCTTGTTATGGTTATCCTGAGTGTTTTACCCACAAAGATATTTAGACAGGCTGTGTAAAGGAATATACACCATAAGATCAACAGAAACTAAAATATGCTGTTTAGTATATATTCATTCATATATTCATGATTATTAAATACCTTCTTTTTTTTTTAAGTGCTGTTTAACCAGACAAAACAGCCATTCGAAAACCGACTCATGCTCCCATAAAGCCACAGGGTCACGATAGAGGGGGACTCACACTTGGTTTATCTGAGTGAAATATGCAGCACATAATATCCATACCATCCTTGTCTGGGGAAATTGACTCAGCAAACTTTCGCAGGGACTCGTAATTAATGGTCCATAAATAATTGAGTCCTTTAAAAGCAATTATCAGGCTGAGAGTGTGATGAAAAAGACTCACTACTTTAAATGGGGTCTGAAATTAGAAGAAACTATTTAGTCCTGAAGCTAGCGCAGGTCAGAGCGGTGCGGAACAGAGCAGAGGCACCTGGCCTCTAACAATGGCTGATTGGCGACCGTGCTCTCAATCAGAGCTTCGATCTAGATTAGCTGCCTTCCTCCGAGTATGGACATTGCATTCAAATGTCCTAAAGGAGAAAGTCTGACTAACTGTAGCTTGTTTATGCCCAGATACTTTAAAAAAAAACGTGATCTAAAATTCATTTGTGAGGGGGAAAAAAACAGAATTATCTCCTTTCGTCCCGAGCCAACACTTTGCCCCCTGGGCACTGAACAAATGAATAAATGACAGAACGGGAAGAAAGAGAGAAAAGAGAAAAAATGAGAAAAATTCCATCTGTCCACAACATTCAAATGAGGCTGCTCCACAGGCTGCGTCTGGCTGTGCCTTTCACTACTCTAAAGGTGAAACTCTTTCTCTCCCTCCCTGTGTTATGCCCCGGCACCCCCAGGGATGTGTCACTGGGAAGTGTTTTTACTTCTACCACTGACAGGGAGGGGAGGAGTGAGGAGGGAGAGAGGGAGACAAAGAGACAAAGGTGTGGGAGAGAGAGGGGAATAGAACTGAAAAAACACAATAATACCTCATTCTGTGCACCCACCTGTACAGTGGGATGAAGCCATGACTGCTGGTGCTGGGGCTGGTGGGAAGGGAACAGAACAGACTGTGTTGTTGATGAAGCCAAATCAGGGAGAAAATAGTACCCAGCAGCAGATGCCCCACTGGCATGGTTGGCATACCCTGCCTGTAATATTGATAAAGGTCAGAGGTCAAGTGGATGTGACCATTCCAGCTCAGCTGCTTCGTGTCAGAAGGAATTTAATTTCCTGTTCCCAGTCAGATGTTGGCAACGTCGGGACATGTCGTCCTGTGGGGGACAGAATTCTGCAGTTCATTTGAATATTTCCGTGGCTTCCCATGGGCAAAAGGATGGGTTCTTTTGTTTGTGTTTATCCTTGTTATTTCCAGTTATTCCTTGTTATTTCCAGTTATTTCTAGTTTTCTCTTTATACACTGCTATTGATTGTGCAATGTCTGTTTCTAAATCTCTGAGTAGATATGCCTTTCTGTAAATCTTACATTCATGGATGTTTGTGAATTTTCGAGAGGGTGAAAATACACCCTAACACTTAACGTCCTTGAGCGTTTTGCAACGTTCAACACTCAGTGTATTTGGCGGATTTCGATAGCTTTGGACGAGATCCACCTGGCTGAGAGGGAAGGAAGATGTGTGTGAGTATATCTGCAGTGGCTGTTCCAGCCCATAGCTTCTCAATCAGCCAATTATTTACAGCAGGACACAATTGAGCCAGTCAACCAGTCCAACGCACCCATCAATTAATTATACAGTAGCATTCCCAGAAATCAATTAAGCAATCAGTGGAAAACAAAGCTCTCTCTCTAAGACCCACTCTGTTCCAGGACCACCGGAATATGGAAAATCACCCCGTCTGTTCATAAAGAAAGTTCATCTCAAGATACTGCACAGCTTAATGGTGTCATTCCGAGCCATGCAGGAGTCAGCAGAGAGATGAACACAGTCATATTTGCAGAATATTTTTACACACACATACACGCACATGCACAGTCACGTATTGTAAGCACACAAAGATGATCAAACTCCCTCTAACAAGCACTCTCTCTCTCTCTCTCTCTCTCTGTCTCTCTCTTTCTTTCTCTCTCTCTCTCTCTGTCTCTCTCTTTCTTTCTCTCTCTCTCTCTCTCTCTCTCTCTCTCTCTTTCTTTCTCTCTCTCTCTCTGCTGTGCCCCAGGCGACCTCAGCATGCGGGGCCAGAGCGGTCCAGCAGGGCATTGTGTTTCTTCCCTCTACCACATCACTCTGACTGTGTTAACTCAGAAGGCACTCAGTCGTGGCGCAGGCACCTGCTCAGAGTACAAAGAGGGCCTGTTTGAGTGTAATGATTCCTAATGTACAATTATCCAGGTGCCAAGGAACATAAACATAAATAAAAAATATTACCTCTCCATCAAGTACAGGGCTCAGCCATGCAGAAAGATACAGAGTGTATTACTGAGCAGTGGGCTCCCACTTTGCCTACCGACACAGAGGTCAAAAACTACCGGCCTTAAGGCAGCGAGAGCAACGGTATGCACAATTGCAAAGACAAACACAGAACCGAACGCGTGTTAATAAAGGCGCAAGCAGGTGTGACTAACGAAACGCTGAAAAAGGACGTCCCACCCTGGACATTCATCAAGTATGTACAGAGCGTTACGGAAACCCTGTCATGGGCTACAGTGTTTACGCTTCTCTTTATGTTATCCAATGACACACTTTGTTAGAAGACCTTGACATCCATTTCAAGACATTGCCTTCTCTCTTTCTCTACCCTCATGCTCCCTCACCCCCCTCTCTCTCAATATCTTTCTCTCTCTTGCCAAAGCAAGTGAAAATAAAAATAAACAAATCAGGAATGAAGAGTAAACATTATTCTCTCTCTGTATATCAGACTCTCTCTCTCTCTCTCTCTCTCTCTCTCTCTCAAAAAAGTTCCAAAAGAATGAAGACATTTCAAATGTCATATTATGTCTATATACAGTATTGTAAGGATGTGCAAATAGTTAAAGTACAAAAGGGAAAATAAATAAACAAATATAGGTTGTATTTACAATGGTGTTTGTTCTTCACTGGTTGCCCTTTTCTTGTGGCAACACGTCAGAAATCTTGCTGTGATGGCACACTGTGGTATTTCACCCAATAAATAGGGGGTGTTCGTCAAAATTGGATAAATTCTTTGTGGATCTGTTTATTCTGAGGGAATATGTGTCTCTAAAATGGCCATATATTTGGCAGGAGGTTAGGAAGGGCAGCTCAATTTCCACCTCAGATTCTATGGATTCTTCATTGAGCTGATTTCTGACGTGCTGTTCCTTCTTTTCCCATAGTGCATTTCTGTGTTGTTCTAGTGATTCACCATAGTGAAGGTGTAGGCTCAGATTTTCTGGGTCTCCATGTTTTTGGTTGGAAAGGTTTCTCTATTTCTTTCTTAGGTTTTTGTATTCTTCATCAAACCATTTGCCACTGTTGCTCATTTTCTTAGGTTGACTTGCTAGACATGTTTAGATTTGATAGGGAAGCTGAGAGGTCAAATATACTGTTTAGGTTTTCTATACTGTTTACACCTTCACTATATCAATGAAACATATTGTCCAGGAAGTTGTCTAGAAGGGATTGGATATGTTGTCGCCTAATTGTTTTTTGGTTTCCTTCCATCTATAGCATTTCTTAATGGTATTCAGTTACTTTGGCTTTGATGCCTCTGGACTGAGCATATCTGACTGTGAACGCTCTAAGAGACCCTGGGTTGAAGTCAGTGATAAAGTGATCTACAGTACTACTGCCTAGAGATGAGCTATAGGTGTACCTACCAAAGGAGTTCCCTCAAAGCCTACCATTGACTATGTACATACCCAGCATCCAACAGAGCTGCAGTTGTGACCCATTTGTGTTAGTTATATGGTTGTAGTTGTGTCTAAGGGGGGCATATGAGGGAAGGAATGCTGTCGGCTCTGGGTAGGTGTTTGCCTCCCTTTGTGCTGAGGGTGTCAGATTCTTGTCCAGTTCGGGCATTTAGGTCACCACAGACTAGTACATGTCCCTGAGCCTGCAAATTGTTGCTCTCCCCCTCCAGGGTGGAGAAGCTGTCCTTGTTAAAGTAGAGGGATTCTATTGGGGAGATATAGTAGCACACACGAGGACATTTTTCTCTGTTGAGATCAATTCCTTATTCATTTCTAGCCAGATGTAAAATGTTCCTGTTTTGACTCATTTAACGTAGTGGGTTAGAACTGCTCTATAGCAAATTAGCTTGAGTCTCTCCCCTGTTTCACACCTGGTGGTTTGGTGGATGGGACTACCAGCTTTCTGTAACCTAGAGGGCAATCAGTGGATGTGACTCCTTTATATCATGTATCTTGTAGGATGACAATGTCTGTATTTCCAATTTCTTTGATGAAGTCTGGGTTCCTGCTCTTTAGGCCAAAGGCAGATGACCTCAGACCTTTTATATGACAGGATGAGATAGTAAAAGCTTTGTGTTCCATAGTGTCTAGTGTTGTTTTTGTGTGGTTTAGGCCCGGACCATCACAGTAGGTGTGAGCAGAGAATGTTGAGCATCTGATACATACCTCTTGGGTCGCAGGATGGGGCTTGGGAGGGTGTAATAGTGAGGGTTGGGCCTGTTGCTCTGCTCACGGCCTGGGCATATGTCCTGCTATCATGTTGAGGTCCTTGCCGCAGGGGCGGGGGGCATTTGGTGGGCAGAAGGGGCAGAGGTCTGATATGGCGGAACCTATATAGGGTGTAGCCAGGGTTTGCTTGGGTGGTCTTAGCTGGTTGGGGTGTGGCTGGTGATGCTGTGGTCTGGGTGTAGGTCCTCTTGGCGTGAGTTCTCTCGGTGCAGGTCCTTCAGGAGTGGGTTTTGCACGTCTGGGAGGGTGTCTTGCTGGTCTGGGCGGGGTGTCTGTTGCTCTGTTGCTCCTGTGTGAGGTGCTGGAGCTACGGTTGAGGGTGACGTCCTTCAGGGTCCTGGCAAAAGTTGGGATTGCTGCCTTGTAGAGGTGGACCTGGTTGTAAAGGCTGTTCAGGTCCAGGGTGGAGTGGTGGGACAGGTAGACATTAGGTTTTGAGGCATAGTCTCACGAAATGCTTGCATTCACCTGCTGTATGGTGGCAGTGTAAAACTGTTTTTGTGGTAGTAGGGTGGAGATAACTACTTGTGCTTTGGGGGAAGTGGAAGAAGCTTTTTCAATAACTCATTTGATTGCTGTGGCTATCCTTTCCAGCTGGGCCCTCAGGTCATTTATGTGAATTATGTGAATTATGATGTGGCTGGGGGACCCTATTTTGTTCTCTGACAACAGCTCTAGGTCATGCCTGTTCGGGAAAAAGTTTATCCTCTTCAATGTATTTGCCATTTGAGGCAATGAGGAGCACAATCTCTGGCTTTTGTGTGTCCTCAGTGGATGTGTGGGGGTTGTCAAGAGAGCTATCAGGGGAGCTGACAGGAGTGGGCGGGGTCTGTTGGGTTGGTGAGTCCTGTGTTGTCTGTCCCATTATGGTGTTGAGGCTGTGGTCCGGGTCTAAGGCGGGATGTTCTGCTGGCTTCTCTGGGGGAGTGTCCTGCTCTCTGTCACACTTCAACTTTGTCACCTCCTCCTTCAGTGCCATGTGTTCCTCTTTAACCTCTTGGAACCCCCCCCCCGGATCCGGGTTAATTGTCACCAACTACGCTAAATAGCATAGCGCAACGGTCAAATAATCTTACTAGAAAATATTCATATTCATGAAATCACAAGTGAAATAGAGCGAAACACAGCTTAGCCTTTTGTTAATCACCCTGTCGTCTCGGATTTAGAAATTATGCTTTACAGCGAAAACAATACAAGCGTTTGTGTAAGTTTATCGATATACAACAAAACATTATGTACACCTAGCGGCAGGTAACTTGGTCACGAAAATCAGAATCGTTTACCTTTGATGAGCTTCGGATGTTTTCACTCAGGAGACTCCCAGTTAGACAGGGGGGGGGGGGGGGCTGTTGCGCTGGTCTGTTTTGTGGGTTTGTTCTGTCTGGATTGTGTGGACTATCTCTCTGAGCTCCAACATGTCTCTCTCCAGCTCTGTGAGTTTATCCCTCTCAGTGATGGAGGAGCAGTGCAGTTGTGGGACCATGGATGGTTCAGTGCTGGAGGGGGGGGGGTGTGATTATCCTCGTCTGCAGGACAGTTTGAAGAGGTGTGATCAGACTCACTCAGGGTGGGGGAGTCGTCACACAGAGAGAGAGCTTTTCCTGCTGTGCTCTCTCTTTGATCCCGTAAAAGTCCTGCTGAAACTGCACCACCAATTTCCTCAATGTCTAGTATTCTGAGTTTCCACCCTGGGCCAATACCCTCTCTCTTGACATAGGGGTAGTGTGCTCTTGTAGCACTGTGTCATGCCAGGGGATGGTCTGCGATAATATAGCACTGTGCCATGCCAGGGGATGGTCTGCGTTAATATAGCACTGTGCCATGCCAGGGGATGGTCTGTGTTAATATAGCACTGTGCCATGCCAGGGGATGGTCTGTGTTAATATAGCAATGTGCCATGCCAGGGGATGGTCTGTGTTAATATAGCACTGTGCCAGGGGATGGTCTGTGTTAATATAGCACTGTGTCATGCCAGGGGATGGTCTGTGTTAATATAGCAATGTGCCATGCCAGGGGATGGTCTGTGTTAATATAGCACTGTGCCAGGGGATGGTCTGTGTTAATATAGCACTGTGCCATGCCAGGGGATGGTCTGTGTTAATATAGCACTGTGCCAGGGGATGGTCTGTGTTAATATAGCACTGTGCCATGCCAGGGGATGGTCTGTGTTAATATAGCACTGTGGCATGCCAGGGGATGGTCTGCGTTAATATAGCACTGTGCCATTCCAGGGGATGGTCTGTGTTAATATAGCACTGTGCCATGCCAGGGGATGGTCTGTGTTAATATAGCACTGTGCCAGGGGATGGTCTGTGTTAATATAGCACTGTGCCATGCCAGGGGATGGTCTGTGTTAATATAGCACTGTGCCATGCCAGGGGATGGTCTGCGTTAATATAGCACTGTGCCATTCCAGGGGATGGTCTGCGTGGAAAATGACGTTTCTTACGTTCCCCTCTTTGTAGCAGTCAGCAAATAGTGTCTCTGGATTGTCCTTGAGCTTGTTTTGTACTTAGTCCGTGCAGTGTTATTTTTAATATCCGTGGGGTACTGTATTGTAAAGACCTCTCCACAGTCATGAGCCATGGGGGATTCAAAGGCCTCTGTATTTGGGTGGCTCAAGAATTTTCACACCTCTCACTTCACACTATTTAAAGTTGCAGCCAGGTCAGTTCTGTTTTAGCAGCTTGGTAGCTTAGTAGCCTTATTTATTAAGCTTTATATAACAAAATGAACTAGAGATTATTGTATTTTACTTGTTGGATTCAGAAGTTGGTTCAGACGGAACCTTACACACTCAGCTTTGTGTTGGATGGTATTTCCGGGTTCCGCTGTGTTTCTACTGCAGGTTTTGGTTTGTAGACGTTTTTCTTGATAGTCCTTGGTAGTAAAAGTCCATTCAGGTAATTTCGTCAAAAAAAACCATCAAGGTTTTAGGTATGGACTTTTTATTTGGAATGAAGGTTTTGATGTTGAGGGAAGTATTCTGTATGTCCTTGCTAAAAAATGTAACTTTAATTACATTTATCTAACTTTATCGATCTTTCTATCTTTGTGCAGAAAAACTCAGGAGCCTATGATCTCACTACCTACCACTCTGTCTCATCTATTCTCTCTCGCTCTCCCTCCCTCTATCATCTCTCTCCCTATATTATCTCTCTCTCCCTTTCTTTCTCTCTCCTTCCTTCCCTCCCTCCCTCTATTCACACCCTTCCAGCTAGTCTACTCCCTCTTGCTTTTTCTTTGTCTCTCCCTCTCTTTCTGTGGCTCTCTCTCTCTTTCTGTGGCTCTCTCTCTCTTTCTGTGACTCTCTTTCTGTGACTCTGTCTCTCTGTCTCTCTCTTTCTTTGTGTCTCTATCTCTCTTTCTGTGGCTCTCTCTCTTTCTGTGACTCTCTCTCTGTCTCTCTCTTTCTCTGTGTCTCTCCCTCTCTTTCTGTGGCTCTCTCTCTCTATCTCTTTCTCTCTCCCTTTCTCTCTGTCTCTCTCTTTCTGTCTCTATTTCCATGTCTTTCTCTCTCTCTCTCTCTCTCTCTCTCTCTGTCTCCCTCTGTCTGTCTGTCTGTCTGTCTCTGTCTGTCTGCCTCTCTCTCTGTTGGTATTCTTTGCATCAGTATGGCATCAGCACGTGCTCTCTTTGTATTACTGTCTGATGGGTGTCTCTCTCTGAGCTCAACATAGACCTTGTTAATGGTGTGCTCGTGTGTGTGTGCGTGTGTGTGTGTGTGTATGCATGCAGGCGTGCGTTTTTGTGTGTGTATGAGTGTGTTGAGGAACAGCGGTGCTAGACCAGGATGATTAATCCACAGACCCACAGACTAGGGCTCCAGCATCAAAAGACACACGTCTGGAGGAGGCATGAGGCTGGAGGAAACTAAGAGACAAGCTTATTCAACAAGAGACAGACAAAAGCTGTTTTGGACTGCTGGCCTTAATTGATATGTGATCAATAGGTCAGGAAAAAGGCCAGGCAAAGGTTAGGTAAAGGTCAGGTAAAGGTCAGGTAAAGGTGAGAAGGTAAGTTCCAATGAAGACAGTGGGTAAGCCAATTATGCCATATGTGATCTTGAGTAAGGACGTTGCATCATCTGAGCTTCACAGAAGTCTGATTATGGTTGATGTGTATTGAAAGCTACAACACATCAACAATCAGAGGTATGCCCATTACCCATCGTCAGGGCCCAGACCACAAGAGGTCTTCAATGAATGATGTTTAATGCATTAATAAGGTGTCATTCATCCTCCAACCTCTGCCCTTTTGTTAAGTTCTGAGCCCCGTAATGAAATATGCTGCGTGGCAATGAGAGAAAACAGGTGGGTTGATAAATGATGTACACTTCAGCCGCCTGCTTGTTTGAAAGGGAACACAGTCATCCACCACACTACTCCGCTGCCTGTTAGTGTTCTTGAAGTAACTGGTGGTCAGTCAGTCAGTCAGCTATTGGTTCATTCGAGTACTGCTACCAGTCTCCTCTGAACGGAAGGAGAGACACCGCTGACTGAATTTTATATCAGTCAAAAATAAAGTTGGGGGAAAATAATAAAGAAATAAATAATATATTGTGTTTCTGTGTGTGGGGAGAGTGTTGTGCGTGTGTTGATTTTACACTATTACAGCTCTGTGCAAAGTCACATCTCATGCTAATAGGTTTTTCTGAACTCTTTTTTTCTGTTTTTGGGACGTTATTGGGAATAAAAGGACAATGTGTTAATTTTATGCTTTCAGATAATCCTTTTTTCCATTTTTGAGCCTGTTGGCAAGCTTCCAAACTCAATTTCTAGTGTTGATAACCATATCAGAGGAAACCTGGACCCACCACCAGGTAGTAGAGGTTTCAAAGCCACAGTCAACAGAAGGCAGACATATTACAATGTTTTACCCTGGTGACAGTGTACATTTTTTATTTTTGCATTGTGAATCAATTCCCTGCACTTTAAAAGGTTGCCTCTGGCAATTTAAGGAGGTTGGGTTTACTCTGTGTTTCTACATAAGCCCTGGGCTGGAAACCACATCACACATTCAGATTGACACTCCTGCCTGCATGACTCCCCCAGTACTGTCACACACACGCACACACACACGAGAGAAGGCGCGAGAGAGGTTTAAATGTGATTTACACCATTGCACTCTGCAAATTGTATCGTGTGAAAAGCTTGAGCCCTTAAGCCAAGTCGATTATATTTCCCCAGCTTTGGCTGTCAATCTCTTACTGTTTACCAACAGGGCTGATTAGTAAATGCTACGCGCTGCCATTCCCCCACCCGATCCCCACGCGCTCGGAACCTCCAAATTAATTTCCTTCTGGAAGCACAATCCATGGCCTCTCACCGTACCGTTGTTTGGCTTTGCGGAGAAACCCCGGGAGTCCACTCTTCCTTGTCTTTCTCCTCCTACTCTTCTTCATTCCTCCACTTCCTTCCTCCACCCTATTCCCTTGAGGGAGTGATAAGGTCGTCCCTGTCAATCAGGCCTGGTTGAAAGAGGTCAAGCTACATGCTCCGTTCTGTTTACCTGTTTAAATCTCACCTGTGTTTTCTCTTCCTGATAATCAGCCTGGGTGGACGTGTTCCAACACTGTTGACATATACTGCTTTAGTATTTGGAGAGTGTTGCCACCTGGCTAACTTTTTTTTAAATCAATCCCAGCTCTGTTATTTGTTGGTGTAGTTTCTCTCCTTGACATTACACTGCCTACGGCACTACTACCTACCTGTAATTCAGTGCAACACATGTATGTCTCCAACCACCAACACCAGAGGGATTTCTTCTGGCCATCAGCATTGTATACATTCATGTTCACCACAAATCTCGTCTCTCATATAGCCCTACAAACCAGTTAGACATGCTTAGACTTTCCGTGTCACATTTGGGGCATTATTTAAACAGGAGGCACATAATTGACTTCCTGGTAACTGGAACTCCAATCCAATCTCAGCCGTCTCTCCCTACTGTTGTGGGATGCTGTTGCTATGTTATGGTGGCGGGGGGCGCGGGGGGCGGGTGAGAAGAAGTGAACAGCATTATTATATAAGTACTGTTGTTGTCCTGACAAAGCCCTGCACATGGCTCTCTGGCTCTCTGCTGGCCTAGCTGGTCACGATGCAAGGCATGCTGGAAAGAGATGGGGGCATCTGTGGCCAGATTACTGCTGGTACAGTGGGCACGGCGGGCAGAGACTGCAGGCTGGTGTTAAGCTTTCCAACTGAGGGACAAACTGCTCTGGAGCCCCACTGTGGAACTGATCACCACCACACCACCCCTCCCGTCCCTGGCTGGCCAGCACATCGCTGGCTTTCTCTCTCTGCTGCTCTCTCACTGGCTCTCTATGTCTTTCTCACATCGTTGTTCGTATTGTCGGTCTATGGTTAACTTTGTCTTCCTCTATCTCTTTCAATATCACATTCCTCTTCCCAACTCTTTATCACTCGCTTATCCTCTTTCTAAATCTGTCTCAGTCTCTTATCCTGCGTCTCTCCATCTCCTTTCTCCCTCTTCTCTCTCTGACTATCTATCTTCAGAGATGTGTTTGTCCTGGTGTGGTGTGATGGATTGGAGCGTCTGCTGGGTGGTTCCCCGGTCTTCCTATCTGCTCTGCATGTGTTCCTGGATTCAGTCTGTTGTTGTTTTCCTGCTCTTTGTGGTTGTCCAGCTCTCTCTCTCTCTCTCTCTCTCTCTCAACACCCGTCGTGATGGTTTTCCACGGTGGCAAATCCCACAGTCTGTCACCCTCCGTGTTGGCCGCTGCCAAGGTCTGGACCCCTATCTGTGCTGCCATTGCCATTGCCACGGTTACGGACGTAATACGCCACAGGACAACCAACTGACCAACAGGACAACACCACACACTGTATTCCACAACACACACACACAATACACACACAGATGTGTTTGGGAGTCTCTCTCGGGAGGGAGGATAAAACGCTGTATCTTTGTTGTGGCAGGAAATGACATCAACTGAGGCCATTTGATTTTTTTATCGCCGTGGTAACTCTGAGCCCCACCTGTCAGGTTTAGCAGAGATCTTAACACATCGGCTTTCTGCACTCAGACACACAGACACAGAAATACACACACACACACACACACATTTTTAGGGCCAGGAATCAGAGAAAGCATGTCCAAACGTTCAATGCTGCGTGAACATTCATCGACGCAATCCATGACTCAAAAAAGCTCCAATTATGTTAATAACGATATTACAATGTGTTTGCTTACAATAAATTGAAAAACAAGGTGTGATTCAGGTTCAGGATTTGTTCCTGATCATCAATAATAATGTGAATTCATCCCTGTAGTGGAGACTGAAGAGGAGACATGAAGATGTCAGAGCTGGCTTCTTCTCTTGGTTTGCTGTGTTAATCCCGCAACAAGTCAAGCATAAAATTACCTCACAAGGCCCGGGCTGAAGCAGAGTTGTTTGTTTGCAGTTCTACCAGAAGGACATCACAGGATTACCATGGTAATTATCATGTGTGGAATCTGTAGCATGTGGTGTAGGACTGTAGTAATACCGAGATATGTTATTAGAGTTAGCTGGAGTTCTATAATCAGAGTTCTAGAGAGGAGATTTACTGTTGTTGTTTGTTTGTTCTCAGAAAGAAGCACACCTGTGATGGATGTCTGTCCTACTTTAATTAACTCTCGCTTTAACCTCCAAAAATATGCAAATACTATACACAGGCAGACTTACAAAGGGCCTAGCAAAGAAACTTTTTGGATTCAATCAGATCAAGCCTTAACCGGCAATAGCAGACAGCTGATGTTTTGGCGGTGTTGGAGGTGAAACTGCATTGGAGCTGTCAAATCGGTGAGCAACTGCTCTTGATCATTGTCATGAAGCCACACTCACCCCACTTGCGTTGTAAGATCAAACCGAGAAAATGTAGGCAATATAGAAATAATTATGATCCTTTTCATCCTAATCGAGGTGTAGATTGCATCTCACATTCCAGTGTTCAAACAAGGCTGTATGGGATTTATTTTAATGCGACTCCGTGCAGCCAATGGCAATGTCCGCTTTAGGTATAATGCCAGAAGCCACTTGTGGATTTGATAGATCTAGCACAGTTCCAACGATGACATCGCCAAAACAACGGGCTAACGGGGGGCTCTGATTGAATAGAGCCCTTTGTTTCCTTCCGTTTAAGTGTAGTTGTATAGCCTTCTACTAGCCTCTTAAAATGCTATACCGGTGACATTTCAGCTTTATGCCTGACTCTTTTGGCACTAAACAAGTCGACTGTGAAGTATTTTCCTCCCCTAAAAAGACAACATGAGGCAGTTACTGTATGTAGAGATACAGTAAATACTAATAATTAATAGAAAGATATGAAATATGTAGACAGAATTCAGAGTTGTTTGGGTTAGCATGCTATCATCCATTATAGTGTCGTAACGTGTTCTATGCTTGTCTGATGAGGATTTGTGTTTCTGCATTTCAAACTGCTAGATGGAGATACACTGGTGGATAGAGTATAGGAAGAGAGGGAGGGAGAGGGAGAGAGAGAGAACCGATAGATCTATTTGCATACAGTATGTGTTGTGTAAGTATTTATTCATATGTATTTATTTACTTTATTTTACTTGCATTATTGTCTATCCGGATGCCTAGTCACTCTACCCTGCCTTCATGCGTACACTGTATCTACCTCAAACCCCTTGTACCTCTGCACATTGATCTGAGACTAATTCTCCCTGTATATAGCTCCATTCTTGTGTATTTGTACTATTCCTCTGTTACTATTTTATTTTTATTTGTATTTTTACATTCTGCATTGTGTGCGAAGGGTTCGTAAGTAAGCATTTCACAGTAAGGTCCACACCAGTTGTATTTGGCGCATGTGACAATAACATTTGATTGGATTTGATATATTACATGATCCGGTGATTTAAGTTGACAGAAATGCCAAACAGCCTTCCTACATGATTCATTTTCTAAGCATATTATTCATTATTAATACATAAGTGCACATCATAAAAAAAGCAACAACGGACTCTTCAATTAATTACATACAATTTCAACATATTGCCAGCAGCAGTTCTCTGTAGAGTGTAAATTACCTTTATATTCCAATAACACAACCAGGCGTATGAAAGCCACCTGGTGCCACATGGTGAGGTAGGTAATGATTAGGATTTCTCCCAGATGACCTTGCACTGTCCTATCCAGCGTTGATTGGCTGTGGGACTGGGCTGGACTGGACTGCCTGGGCCCTAATTGGATGATTGACCTATAATCATGTTACAGACATTGTACTATTGCCACCCTCCCCTTGGCCAGGCAGCATTTATAACTAACTGTTCATAAAGAATCAATGTGTTTATCACCATGTTACTTCTGTTGTTGTGTGTTCAATTGCGTTGATTCAAAGTTTATTAGCCACTTGCACAGGATACAAGCGGTGTAAAACAGTACAGTGAAACTATTTTCTTGAGCTCTGTCCCAACAATGATAATAATAATATAGATTATATTTTACCTTTATTTAACTAGGCAAGTCAGTTAAGAACAAATTCTTATTTTCAATGACGGCCTAGGGGTAGAATGACAGCTCGGGGGTTTGAACTTGCAACCTTCCGGTTACTAGTCCAACACTCTAACCACTAGGCTACCCTGCCGTCCCAGTTGAAGAAATACGAGAATACAAGTATATGCAGGTCAGTGCCAGTACCTTATTCAATGTGCAGGGTTAGTGGAGTGATTGGGGTGGGTTTATACATAGAAAGTGGCGGGTAGTAGGATGTACACGTAAACAGGGCTGAAAAGTGACAGGTAGCAGGAATATATAAATACTTACGGTAATTTACTAGTGGTAATATGTACATGTAAACACTGACCACCAGCAGGTTAAATATCTAGATACTAATGGTAATGGCAATCAATAATCAATGACCAGCAGCGTAATGGTAGTAATAAATCTCATCAGTAATCGTTTTAGAAGCAGCGTAAGAGTGAGGGGGTGTGTGCGTGGGGGTGTAAGCGTGTGGCGTCAGTAATGAGGGTGTATGTGAGTATGTGTGTGTGAGTAAGAGTGACAGTGAAAGGTGTTTGTGTCGGAGTGGGTAGAGAACAGTGGATGGGCATAGAGTCGGTGTGGATAGTCTTTGGGAGAGGGAAAGCAGTAGTTGCTAGCCATTTAACAGTCTTATGACCAGGGGATAGAAGCTGTTTAGGAGTTGGTTTGTCTGACCCTTGATGCACCGGTACCGCCTGCCGGGTGGGAGCATGGAGAACAAGTCCGGGTTAGTCTTGAGTAGCTGGAATCTTTGGACATTTTTCAGGGCTTTCTCAGACACCACCTGGCATGTACATCTTAGATGGCTGGGAGCTCACCCCCAGTGACGCACTGGGCCGTCCACACCACCCTCTTAAGGGCCTCCCGGTCGCGGGTGGTGCATGTTGCCATACCAGACAGTAATACAGCCAGTCATGCTCTCGATGGTGCAGCTGTAAAAGTTTCTGAGGATCTGAGGGTTCATGACAAATCGTTTCAGCCTCCTGAGGGAATAGAGGCACTGCTGTGCCTTCTTCACGACTGTGTTGGTGTGAGAGGACAATGTATTGATTGTCCTTTCCTGCACAGGGAGCTTGAGAATATGAATCAGATTTCAATCAGCCATCGATTGGAAGTTCTGTTGTTGCTGTTGAGAATAGTGTGGAAATGCACATGCGTGTGAATGTGTCAAACAGATTTTTCTAAACATGACCCTGGAAGTAGCAAGTCAAATAATCATGTTGTCTGAAATAAAGTGACAGGCGCTCCAGAGACGTCCATTGTTCAAAAACGAAAAGGGAATTGCTTCTCCCATGGTGTTTGTGTTTCAGAACAGTTTTAACTTGGAACTGAAGTGCTGTTCTTTTGTGTCTGATTAAAAGTGCTTCTCTTACAACACTCTCCCATTACGAGGATAACTCTGATTCTCACGGTCCTCGAATGTCTCTTCTGTATGGCTGTTCATACACACATTATCACAGCTTTATTCACCTCATAGTCATCCTGTCTGCAGCAACCCGAGGTGAAAAAGTCATTTTAAACATCAGAAAAGACATGGCAAACAGAGAGGAATCAGAGAAAAACACAACTAAGTGGTTAACCGCTGTCTAAAAGTGCTTTGTATAAAAGATAAATGTATGTGACTTCTAAAAATGGCAGGTTATTATTTTTTTCACTTCACAGCAGTTCCTTCCCCTTCTTTTGTTACTATCAGAAGAAAGTGACAGTGTCCTCTGGATAGAAAGCCTGCTACTCAGAACACAGAGTGCTTCCGCTCCCAGACTAAATCTGTCTGTTGTTGTTGTGCTGTTTGGGGTTTTGCTCTTTTCCCAGACTCCCATGCAACAACACAGGTACAGCACAGGTGCGTCTGTAAGTCTGCGAGACCCAGGGGATATGGGTAAATGCCTCAGAGACAAACACAGGGGCCAATCCCCCCTCTATCCTCTCCTCCTTCCCTGCCTTCCTCCCACCTTCCTCTATTCCCTCCACGGTGCCTCGCGGGGATCCGAGAGTTTTCGCAGTGTTCAATCATCAGCGATTCGCAAGCGTTTTCACCCGCTTTCCCAACAGTAATGGGTACAATTCACCAGAGACTGTTTGGCAGAGAGGAGCGTTCTCTCTTTTTCCTCCAGAGCTCCCAAGAGAATCAGACACCTTTAAAACTGCAGGAGAAGAAAAACAGGGGGATAGAAAAGAATAAAGAACAAGAGAGTTTTCACAGAGGGAATATTACAGATGAAAAGATGGGGACCTTGCTATGCTAATGTCGCTATGCTAAAGTCCTTGCAATCCCTCATTCACCGTATTAGCATAATGCTAAATCTTCCAACACAATGTCTATCTACTGTACATTTTACAGGTAAATCTATTTTATGTACCCTCTTAAGTTAGACCATATTCTGATTCAGATTTCTATTGGTAATGTCCATGTACCAGACTGTTCACTGCAGAAACTGAGAGAGAAAGCGAGGAGAACGAAACGTGTATGTTCAGACAACACTGAGTATCCCCATCTCCCTTCCCTCTCTCCCCTCTCTTGGGGGATAACTCTGGGGCTACTCCTGGATGCTACCCTGTCTTTGGGGAGACTGTGACGGGTCCTGATCCTGATCTATTCCACTGGATTAGGTACGATCCCCCTGGAGGTGTGTGTGTGTGTGTGTGTGTGTGTGTGTGTGCCCGTTTGTGCTTGCATGCGTGCGTGTGTCAGAGATCCCGGGAGTCACTGTCTGGTGTGTTGGGTCCTGGCGGTGTCATGTTAGCCCATGCTGTGCCTGGCTCTGAGGGGCTTATTTTTTTCTAATGAACTCTTGACCTTTTAATTCTGCTGGGTTCTGATCTTTTCTCTGTTCCCGGATAGGTTAGTATTTGTGGGGAGAAATGATAGTCCCTGTGATATTGTGCGAGCTACACCTTAACCTGAAGTAAGAGACCTCAGAATGAGTTATGTCTCTAAGGTGACAAACCTCTCTCTCTCTCTCTCTCTCTCTCTGTCTCTCTGTCTCTCTCTCTCACTCTCTCTCTCTCTCTCTCTCTCTCTCTCTCTCTCTCTCTCTCTCTCTCTCTCTGTCTCTCTGTCTCTCTCACTCTCTCTCTCTCTGTCTCTCTCTCTCTGTCTCTCTCTCTCTGTCTCTCTCTCTCAGGGCCTGGTCAAAATCACAGAGAACACTCAGCAGTCTAAACAGATCATTACGCGGTACCACAAACACCCATGACACTTACCTAGCTAGCACTAACACACAAGCTGTTCCTCTGTCCACCCACCTGGCTGAACACAGGTCTACTCTCCTTTCATCTACTAATGTTCTCTGAGAGTGTTACTTCACACACACATTACACACACATGCAAATGCATGCAAAAACACACACACATCTGTTCTCCGTGGCCCTCTCATCTGGGGCCAGCTTGGCCCATAGCCAGACACACACACAGACATGGACCAGCTCCAGAAAGAAGCCTCTGAGATCACAGGCCTGGCTGGACCACAGGGTGACACCCAGACACACAAACACACACACACGCGTGCGCACACAAAATCCATCTAACTCCACTTGTCCCCTTTATAACACACCACTATTCCCGATCCTAAGAATAAGGTTAGTAGTTACCAAAAAGAGGGTACCAGCGACCATCTCAATGACAATCACATAAAAACATTGCCCTGAGCTATAAAGCTGTCGGCCACCAGCCCTTTCTTCCACCACATACTGTGATGACTAATAGGCTCTGAATCCCACAACTGTTATATGACTGAATGAAACGTAAAGTCACACATTCTATTATACTGCCAGGTGTCTATGGAATTAATCAATCAAGGACACAGCATCTACATCAGATTTATTTTCATTTTATTTAACCAGGTAAGTTGACTGAAAACACATTCTCCTTTACAGCAACGACCTGGGGAATATTTACAGGGGAGAGGAGGGGGATGAATGAGCCAATTGTAAACTGGGGATAATTAGGTGACAGTTAGGTGACTGAATTTAGCCAGGAGACCAGGGTTAACACCCCTACGATAAGCACCGTGGGAACTTTATTGACCTCAGAGAATCAGGACACCCGTTTAACATCCCATCCGAAAGACTGCACTTGCTCTTCACCAGCCTCCTACTGGCCCTCCAACACCACTTCCAGCAGCATCTGGTCTCCCATCCAGGGACTGACCAGGACCAACCCTGCTTAGCTTCAGGAGCAAGCCAGCAGTGGTATGCAGGGTGGCATGCTGCTGGCTTTTATGAGAATTAATGAAATAGAGAGGCTGTATGGATGGCACTGGTACAAACTGTACTTTTTTGCAGGTGGTGGACATTGTGAACTGTCACCCATCTCTTCCTGTTCGTATTACATTGAATAAAAAATGATTGTACACTGTGTACATCACTGGGACATGCTGTACTGTATGTAACAAGGTTGTGCTTTTATATTCATGTTTTATCACTATTCATTTAAAGATTTCCATTTGAAATTGAGTTTAGTTTCAGTTTTCAGAAAGAAGCCTACTAGGAGTCATTTTTGTGTTGTATGGCTTTAGTATGCATGTCACTTCTTGCCACTGTGGGGAAATAATGCATAAGTTGATGGGTCAGGTAATACGTTAGGTTAGACTTAAAGAGCCAATGAACACGTGCCGATTGGCATGTGTGTTTTTCTGTTGCTCATTAGAAAAACGTGATTTCAGTCTTGGAGGTGTGTTTCCTGACCGATTCCACGTTTGGTTAACGATGTTTGTCCCCCATGAGACACTGTAGAAGGAAAGCCTATTTCACTTCCTCAAAATGAATCTGAGATAACTCAAGAAATCTGTAATTATACTGGACAGAAGTATAAACGAAACATGGACCAATTTCAACTATTTTAGTTGAAATCAGTCAATTGAAATACATTTATTAGGCTCTGGATTTCACATGACTCGGCAGGGGTGTTGGCATGGGTAGGCCTGGGAGGGCATAGGCCCATCCACTTGGGAGCCAGGCCCAGCCAATTAGAATTAGATTTTCCCCACAAAAGGGCTTTATTACAGACAGAAATAATCCTTAGCACCCCCTCACCCCCTTCCTTCAGATGATCCCGCGTGTGAAGTAGCCGGATGTGGAGGTCCTGGGCTGGCGTGGTTACACGTGGCCTGAGGTTGTGAGGCCGGTTGGACGTACTGCCAAATTCTGTAAAACGACATTGGAGGCAGCTTATAGTAGAGAAATTACCATTCAATCATCTGGCAACAGCTCTGGTGGACATTCCTGCAGTCAGCTTGCCAATTGCACACTCCCTCAAAACTTGAGAAATCTGTGGCGTTGTGTTCTGTGACAAAACTGCACATTTTAGAGTGGCCTTTTATTGTCCCCAGCACAAAGTGCACCTGTGTAATGATCATGTTGTTTAATCAGCTTCTTGAGATGCCACATCTGTCAGATGGATGGATTATTGCCAAAGAAGAAATGGGATGTAAATAAAAATTGTGCACAGAATTTGAGAGAAAAAAGCTTTTTGTGCATATGGAACATTTCTGAGATCTTTTATTTCAGCTCATGAAACATGGGACCAACACTTTACATGTTGCGTTTATATTTTTGTTCAGTATAATTTTTATGTCCAAGGATGTTTTAGTTGCGCAAGTTTACATCTAACTAAGGTGTTTGGTGCAGTCTTATGTAAACAGCTGCTGGACAGGTCTGTCTTACTGTCTATGCTATTTGATAGAGAGCAACCCCCGCAACTGTTCACCCAATGTTAGCGGGCAAATGGACATCGTCAAATCAAAACCCAACTTTCATTTACCCGTGACGCATGGTTGTTCTCAACTCCATTTTAGACGAGACTGACATTAGGATCAAAATTATCCTATGTACACTTTGTAGTCAATTTTGACAGTCAAATAACTGTTTCTGACTCATATCGATGCCTTAAAGGCAATTTTCAAAGGGATTAGTTGCTTTTTAAAGGCAGTCGCTCTTTAAAAGTAGACTCAGCGAGATGACGTACGTGCACAAAGTAGACAGGGTCGATTTCCGGAAATCCCTTTTGGTCCAGTAGCAGCGGGATGTGCACCCTTGTGCAGATTCTCTGTGTGACAGCAACATTTAGCATCTGTTCATCTGAATGGGAGCGTTCGAGCGGATCACTTTTGTCCAGTCGGTTGACCGTCGTTGGTTCCCACCTTTCAAAGTGTGTTGAATTCTGGGGACACACATTTTCCAACCTGCCCTTACATCGACTTTACAAAAATCGTGATCAATGGTCACGAAGTTGACTGCAAGTTTCTGCACTTGCTCTTCCCCAACTGCTTCCTGCCGCCATCGTCTACATGGTGGGAGGCTCCATTGTCAACCAATCATGAATGTGTTTATGTTTAACTCACCATGCATTGCTTGCTGTTTGGGGTTTAGTGCTGGTTTAGTGTTTCTGTATAAGACATCTGCTGATGTAAAAAGGTCTTTATCAATATATTTGATGACTGAAACAGGAGC